>NC_046966.1:21492744-21635244 GCF_009769545.1 Cyclopterus lumpus
GAGTACAAAGTAAAAAAGTTTTTTTACAGGGGGATTAATCGCTTTCTACATATTAATCTCTGGGTGCTAGAGACGGATGCATAAATCCGTCCTAAAGCAGAATGCACATTCACCCACACTCATCTGTGTAGATGCACAGCCTTAAAAAGGGAGATTCATTCATTTCCTCAGACTGGTCACATGACTTGAGCAGTGCATTCTTCCCCTCCATGTGACTAGCTCCAATATCTCCTTATATGGATGTCATCCAAAGGAACTCTTAAAGGGATGGTTGTCCTGCCCTGGGTCTATACTTGGTGTGTGAGAGTGTGTGCACGTGTGTGCACGTGTGTGCGTGTTTAATGGCGGTCTAGAAAAGGATAATGCCACTCTGAAAAGCCAATTCCCTGATTAGATTATTCACTCCCCCTCTTCCTTCCATGTTATCCTCAGCTGCTCCGTACCTGGTGACAAATGGGCATTTGTGTGTGTTTGAAGGTCTGTGCGGTCACTTCCTGTGTGCATCTGCAGAAGTGAAGCACTCTGAAACCTCCTTCCTGTCTCCTTTGGCGAGCAGGCTATCATATACCCTTATTAGGAACACAAAGAGCCAATGAGAATTCCTACCATAAGTTTATGTGTCTTTGTCCGGTGCCCTTATTGAGTTAAAAGCACAACCCATACCCACTCACTTAAAGTCTCTTGTCGATTTATAACATGAACTTTGCATAACAGTGTTCTAGTGTGTTATCGTAATAATAAACATAAATGAGTACTTCAGGTTGGAGACGCGCAAGCCTTATGCGCATATGGGTGTGTGCATGAGCAGGTGTGTATGCGTACGTATCAAAAGTGGGTCACATTCCTCAGTAATAGTTTCATAATAACAATTAGGTAGGCTCCGGAAATTACACACCTGTCTATTACATCTCATTGAGGCATGCCAGGTTGATCGCACGCCCCCAACCCCCCATCCACTCCCTGAAACTGCACAAGTGATGAGAGATAAGGGATCTACGGCCTCCTGAGCGTTTGCTGTAAACATACCTCAGCTAAGCGTGACCACATGTATCACTATCACTCTGCATGAGTGTGTGTGTGTGTGTGTGTGTGAGAGAGAGAGAGAGGGAGACTGGTATGTCTGGGTAGACGCGTTAATCAGGGTGTTAACAGTGCTGTCAGTGACCCTGAGAGTGGAACCACCCCACGTCCTGGCACTACCAGCCACGAGCGTCTGCCATGAATTTGCAAATGCATGAGCACAGTCTTCAGTGCAATCTAGTCCCGTCTCTTTCCCTCGCATCCCTCCACTTAAATGAAATCAATCGTGGGTCTTCTTGTCTGCGTTCTGCACTTTTCCTCCAATGCACAGGAGATAAAAACAGAAGATAGTAACATGGAGAGATGAATCAAATGCAGTTGAGAGGAAAGGTGTAGCCCCCCCCCCCCCCCCCTCTCAATGTGGATGATGTCAGGGGTTACAACTTTAACAGGGGTGGACTGAATTATATCCAAAAAATGTGCTAATTAGCTCAGACAATAACGTAAAAAAAACACATATTTCAACTTGTTTCAAGGAGTCTGCTGTGTGTCACGTGTTGCTCGCGCGTGTATCATCCCCCATCATAATGAAATAAAGATTGGTGACATATATAAAATGTGTTTTATTGAACACCCGAGATTGATACTTAATAGAACATAGGTTAGTTTCAATATTGCTCGTCTCCCCGGTCTCGTCAACAGCGCACGAGCGTTATCTGCATGCGCCACACCCAGTGGACGCGGCGGGACCAATCAGAGGGCTCCGAGCGGAAAGTTCTCCTTTTATGGAAAGGGGCTGCAGCGCCGGCTCACATAAAACCCTGCAATGTATTGGCCTCCATTGCAGTCAGGTTCAGACACTAAACCCTACCGGAGTGTAGCGCGCAGTCACAGCCCTCCTAAGCCGATAACCCTCCTCCCTCGAAACAGGTAAGACACAAATGCGAGACGAAGAAGTTTTGGGCATATGTTTTTTTTTTTTAAACATTGTTTTTAATGCGCTTATTCGACGCATTTATGAATCCATGCATGCATGTAGCTATGTGTGATATTTCAGTGTGCAGGTTTTGACACGAGGTCTTTTTTTCTCTTTTTCTCTCGTTGCAACAGCTAACTTAAATTCGGTCATTCATTGAGTTTCCATGTTTCTGGTGACCGCTACAGTTTAAGGGGAAGTCCCCACTATCGGTTACTTATGTATCGGCGTGTGTGTCGGCATGCTGTTGATGTTATATCTCCAAGATGGTGTGAAATATTCTTCGGCTCTCCACGCTGTCATCGCTTCATCAGTTTAATAAATCCCCCCCAAAAAAAAAAAGAGCAAAGAAAGAGGTGCTTGACCTTCTCGTTAACATGTGAGCATCCGCTTTGGCTTCGACACGCTGTCTGGGTCTCTCGGGTTTCACACACGGACACAGATTGCATACAAGGATTTAATTAATTAAATACTTAACGCTCACAGATGTATGACAATACAGTAACGATATTATGAAGCCGTTCATTAGAAGGTGTCTCTTAATTATGGTGCTCACGACCGAATGGGTGGAAGTTAATTCACCACCCCCTTTTTTTTTTTTGTTAAAGCGCCACTGTTAATACTTTTGTGGCGGAGGGAGTGGCCTTGCTGTGTGTGTGTGTGTGGTTGTTTACGGACACACGGGCTGCCCGTTGTCTCCCTCTTGCCTTATATGGTCATGGCCAGCCCGAGTGTTGAAGCTGCCTTTTGTCTCTCCTGCTCGTGGCTGTGGGCTATGGGGACCTGCGCCACTGCGACATCCAGCGTCCGGTCTCCATAACGACGAGGCTTTAACCCACTTGATGTGTGCCAGATGTAGCTCAGGACCGTCACACAGAGCTTCAGTGTTCCAACATTATCTCACCACCCCCACCCGCCCCTCTTTCTCTCCTTCCCTTTGTGTCCAGAAAATGGAAGACGAAATCGCCGCCCTCGTTGTTGACAACGGATCCGGTATGTGCAAAGCTGGCTTTGCAGGAGATGATGCTCCACGTGCTGTGTTCCCCTCCATTGTTGGCCGTCCCAGACATCAGGTACAGCTCCCACACATTGTGTAAATTATAATTAACAAAGCTTGTTTATAAAAATTAAAAAATTCTGTCGAGTTGCATCTTGATTTTTAACTTCTCTTATTTTCTTTACTAGGGTGTGATGGTTGGTATGGGCCAGAAAGACAGCTACGTTGGCGACGAGGCCCAGAGTAAAAGGGGTATCCTGACCCTGAAGTACCCCATTGAGCATGGTATTGTCACCAACTGGGACGACATGGAGAAGATCTGGCATCACACCTTCTACAATGAGCTGAGAGTCGCCCCCGAGGAGCACCCAGTCCTGCTCACAGAGGCTCCCCTGAATCCCAAGGCCAACAGGGAAAAGATGACCCAGGTAATGAGGGCTGACACCCCCCCCACACACACACACACACACACAGTAAAACCCTCCCGACTCGCCTCCAGGGCCCTGCAGCAGGAACATGTGTCCGCTCAGGCATTTCTGCTCAATCTGTCCGTTTCCTCCTGCTCCTTCAATCTCCAGGTTTCTTTCATCCTGTGCTGATCTTTTCATCTCTGCGGAAGCTTCAGGTTTCTATCTCTCTGCTCTGTGCTGCATCAGGATTGACTTTGTTGCATCATGGTCACTGCTGTGTTTAAACCGGGCTTGTTTTTGTAGATGACAAGTGTCTTTAACTACACTGGTGTCTGCATGATGCACCAGATGACTGTAGAGCAGGTTGCTGCAGTCAACACGACTAAACTACAAGTTATTGTAACGACTGGGTTTCACGTGGTGTTTATACTCTAAAAAAAGAAAACAGGCCAGTGTGCTGTGCTTTTCTGTATTAACCCAGACCTTCTTACTCCAGGTTACATTGACTCATCGCTCGTCTCTCTCCTCCAGATCATGTTCGAGACCTTCAACACCCCTGCCATGTATGTGGCCATCCAGGCCGTGCTGTCCCTGTACGCCTCCGGTCGTACCACCGGTATCGTCATGGACTCTGGTGACGGTGTGACCCACACTGTGCCCATCTACGAAGGCTATGCCCTGCCCCACGCCATCCTCAGGTTGGACCTGGCTGGCAGAGACCTCACGGACTACCTCATGAAGATCCTGACTGAGAGGGGTTACAGCTTCACCACCACAGGTTGGCACACAAACTTCAAAACAAGCTAATCTTTGAAGACTGGGGTAGGGGAAAAAAAAAACCAACAACCTGGGACTGACTCTAAAATGTATTTTCTTGTATTGCAGCTGAGCGTGAGATTGTGCGCGACATTAAGGAGAAGTTGTGCTACGTCGCACTGGACTTTGAGCAAGAAATGGGCACCGCTGCCTCCTCCTCGTCCCTGGAGAAGAGCTACGAGCTGCCCGACGGACAGGTCATCACCATCGGCAATGAGAGGTTCCGTTGCCCCGAGGCCCTCTTCCAGCCCTCATTCCTTGGTAGGTTGAGTCTGGGAACAAATGCAGAGGCAGTTAAAACTGCTGTGAAGCATATGGAGTTGTAGGTGGAACAGAAACTCACTTTCTCCTTTACAACCTCTCACAGGTATGGAGTCTTGCGGTATCCATGAAACCACCTTCAACAGCATCATGAAGTGCGACGTGGACATCCGTAAGGATCTGTATGCCAACACCGTGATGTCCGGAGGTACCACCATGTACCCTGGCATCGCTGACCGTATGCAGAAGGAAATCACTTCCCTGGCACCCACCACAATGAAGATCAAGGTATAACTCATTTAAAACAATGTGGTGTTCCAGAAGGCTCTTTACTTCTACTGCCACTCAGTGGACAAACGTAGTTAATTCAGAATCTCACTTGTCTTTGAGCATCTCCACCATTTTTAATTGACTTTTAATTATTTTTCCTCTTGCCCCCTGCAGATCATTGCGCCCCCAGAGAGGAAGTACTCTGTGTGGATCGGTGGCTCCATCCTGGCCTCCCTGTCCACCTTCCAGCAGATGTGGATCAGCAAGCAGGAGTACGACGAGTCCGGCCCCAGCATTGTCCACAGGAAGTGCTTCTAAACAGACTGTCAGCCCCCCCCCCCCTCTGCACACATGCCTACACCAACACACTGGTGTGTGCCGAGCCCGCAACACCACTTCCCATTTTCCCTCATCACTATGGCACCATGCCCCCTGATGGGGAGAAACACTGCAGGAAGTACAGAGCCAGGCGGTGTGACTGTGTGAGGAACATGATGTCCATTGTCGTGTGTGTAGGTCATTCCAGATGTGTTTGTTCACCACCTTATTTGCCTCTATGAAGGTTTTTCCTCTGGTGGGCCCACTGCCCAACAGACATAGTATTGCTTATGTAAATTATGTAATCTTTTGTTTTTGTACTTTCAGCCTTAACCAATACTTGGTCCAGTTTGTTTGTCATTATGCAAAAGACAAAGCTTCTACCTTGTATGGGGGTGTGAGAAGGATTGTGCCTGGGGCTTCAAGCCCCCGGCGTACACAACAACCCAATAAAGCGCACATGTCTGAGATTCCAGTCTGTCTACTTGGTGTTAATTTTTTTTTCTCATCAGCTAAGAATTTACATTGTGTCAATCGCACGCTTTTAAGTTAATGAAAGTTAAACACAAGTTGTTTTTCACTCTGAAGGTTAACGGTCACATTTTGCCTTGCCGGAAACAAATAAAATGACGTCTGCTGTATTCATGGTCCTGGTGTCACTTTCATGGCTCACTGTGTACTACAGTCAACTCTGCTGTGACTGTTCTATACTAGGGATGAATCGAAAGGCTCTCTACAAAGTATAATCTGACTAATCACTTCAGTCAAAACACAATGAAATGCAGTTGCCCATTTGCTTACGGCTGCATCTTTGACTTTGCAGTAAGTATTGCAAAAGACAAAGAATGCTATGATGACCTTGGTCTATCAATAAAACTGGTCATGGGGAAACTTAAGTGACATAATTAAAGGTGACTGTTCTAAAAGGCCCTGTGTAAGATTTAGTGCCATCTAGTGGTGTATAGCAGATTACAACAAACTAAATACCCCTCTGCTGACTCCTCTTTTTGACCATGGTTGTGAACTACAGTAGCCTTTAGAATATTAGTCCAACTAGGAGCTGCTCTAATCAATACTCTGCTTTTATGACGATTGTTTGACCGGATTAGAATTTATACTTAAAATATCCAAATATTGTAAAAGGGGCAACAGTTTACAACAGTCACTATATAAAGCATAGCCTATAAGTGGAAGTAGTCATTTTAATGTCTCTCATGGGTTTGTGCACTATTGTATTCTATTGCTGCCCCACTAAATCCCCCTAAATGTTGCACTGTTCCTTTAAATGAATAACTGCTCCCAGCCACCTTGGTATGCAATGTTTTGTTGCAGTGTCATGTGGACATCTTAATGAGAAGTAATTGTATACTAGAAATATTAAGAGGTCACATTAGCATTTACATTAACTTTAAAACATACTTTCATGGTTTGAGCTGTATTGACTGATTATGAATTAACTGACAGACACTTTTTAACAAACTATGAGTTGTTCCCACTTTGTATAATAATGGTGCATAACAGTATTACAGGGCAATATATATATTCCAGAAGCAAACATTTTACTTTTCACTCCACATATTAGCTATATTTGCTAGCCACTTTGAAGATCAAGGTTTTACATACAAATATATACTCGTATTTCATATGTTGCATTATAAATTACTTTTTATAGATTAAACTATCCAACAGGATAAGAAGTATAATCTTAGTTGTGACCAGCTACAACATAAAATGGTGCATATACAGAAATGCACAATAATCCAATAATTTAATATCCCACTGACTTCCTTCTGCTGCCTAATGAATAATTATACTTTTGATACATTTAATTGCTAATAATAATAATAATAATACTTCGAATTTATATAGTGCTTTTCTAGACACTCAAAGGCGCTGTATATAAGGCATAGACAAACAGAACAAAACTAAATAGAAAGACAAGGAGCAAACAAAACAACAAATCATATTGGCCAATTATTATTTTTATTTTGACCGACCGGAAGTATGTCCGTCACCGACAGACTTCCGTACCCTGTGCAGCAGCGAACGTGGTCCGTCCTGTCATCGGGAGGATGTTACACCCGGTTAACACCGCCTGCGGTCCGACGGAAAGCGGTTTCATCGGAAAATGAAGCGCTGGGCGAACGTCTAAAAATCTAAAAAAAACAAATTAAAAAAAACAAAAGAAATCCCGGTGACCATGAGCGGGACCGTGAGAGGGATTTCAGAGGACATGGACCGACAAATTGTACAGGTGGGGGAAAAAAAACCCGACAAAACCTCGACAGCCCGTTTAACGTTAACTATATTTAACGGTGCCGCCGGGCAACTGAACTAACGTTAGCTAACATTAACGCGACGTTGCCTCAGACCGACGCAGCATCCTGCTAGATTGTTCAACCAAGTCTGGTTAACACGCGTACACAGTGTAGTACAATACACACATGAGGGCGTTTCACCATTGTTACAATGTGTGTGTCATCGCATCAAGCTTTTAATCCCAAATTGTACTATAGTTGTACGTGTTTCCGCTTATTGATACTTCCAACTATGACTCTGGATAATAAGATGGCTGTATAGGATGGAGCCCTATTAATACCTGTGGTTTTATGTGTGTGGTGTCCATATCGTTGTCATATATTAAATAGTATTCAAAAGTCAGTTGAGGTCATTCAAATATATACATGTATTAACCAGATAGGATTATTGGCAAATCTAGCTGATTAAAAAAAAAACCTCCCATTTTAAAACTAATACTGATGCAAAAGTATATAAACATTGTTGTCCCACTAATTGATTTGCAGCATTGTCTACAATGGCTCAATACAACCATACATTAAATGGGAGAGCTACCACAATAAGAATGATATATTGTCATAAACTAGGGTCTTTAATGCCAGCTGCTGTCTCTTTTGTTGGACCTCAATTACAAAATACAGGTAGAATTGGGAGTCGATGGCACCAGGAGTTGCAGCGTCTTTGCCGTCATGGCAATTCTACCCAGAGGTTGACTGAATAGGGTCTCGAAAAAAGCTTTTAACCGTGACGCCGCTTGCTGTCTCTCTCAGGCTGTGTTCGACGAGGACACAATGTCCTCCACCTCGGTGGGGATGTCGGATTTGTCCGATGAGATCCTGCTGTGCATCCTCCGCCATGTTCCAGTGTGTGACCTGGTGTGGAACGTGGCGAACGTCTGCCACAAGTTGCACACGCTGTGCCACGATAAGACCCTGCTCACAAACGTCAGCCTGTCCGAGGAGTATCTGGTAAAGATGTTGTATACATTTTTACAGACATTTTCTTTTTGCCTTCATCTTTTGAACTGATGAGGCATGTTTCTAGATTGTTTCAGTGACGATGTCTATCACCGTTTTCTATTAATTTTCAAGTTAATGCACGTGTGTGTGGATCTTTCTGTATATTTTCAAAGCATTTCGACAACGACACAGTGGAGTATTTGTTGCATTTTAACAGCTGGATTTAATAAAATGAGTTCTTTGTTCCCTCCAGGCTGACGATCTATTGGTTCGGCACATATTAAAGCGGTTGGCCAATCACGTGCAGTCTCTTAGCCTGAATGGTTGCTACTGGCTGGCTGGCTCTACAATGGAGTTTCTGGCTCGCTGCAGAGGAGTGACGCACCTCGATGTCACCGGCTGTCGCCTCACTTCCCTGCGTCTCTCCCGTCTCCTCTCCTCCCTCTCTCTGCTCAGATCCCTCGCCTTCGATGTGACGCCCGGCTTCAACTCGGCTCAGCTCAGTTCGGAGGCCGTGGATTCCCTGAGCCGCCTGTCAGAGCTCAGACAGACACTGTTGACGCCGAGTTATGGTGTGGTGCCATGTTGTGCACAACTCCGCAAGTACGAAACTGTCAAGATTACTGAGTATTCACATGACAAAAGGGATCACCCAAACACGATCACAGTTCATCCTGAGCTGAATATGATTGTCTGTACCAGATTTCATGGTAATCAATACAATGGCTTTCATTGTTTAATGCTTGATTATTTATTTCCCCAAACAAATTCTGAGAACAATTTTGGTACATTTAGTGGTGCTTTTTTGTGTGATTCTTTGTCAAGAAAAGATTAAATGAGCAAAATCCTGTTAGTAGACTAATATTTTCTTTGGTTGATGACAGCTCAAGTCAAGGGGTCCCCATAGTCAGCATGATGTATCCTCTGGGGGAACACGTCTACAAAATTATGTGCCAATTCATCTTGTAGTTGTTGTGCTATTTCACACCAAAAAAATTAGAGTTTGACCTGCTGGTGGCGCTACAGGAAAGGTCAGGGGATCCTCAAAGTCACTAGGATGTATCCTCTGTGTCTCATGCTCTGAAAATGCCTTACTGCTTGTGCTTTGTGTCACAATCAAATCCCAAAGTTAGTTATTTCAGAAACGCAATTTAAAACATGTCATTTTGCATTTACTTGTCACTTCAGCCCAGACATCAGCCGTCTGAATGCATGCGGTCCATTGGTTGCGTTTTAGCGTCACTACGCTAAAATGGAACTGGCATTCACGTTCTTGTCTACTATTTCACTGCTACATTGTTGAATGTGTGTGTGTGTGCGTGTGGGGGGTGTGTGTGTGTGTGTGTTCGTGCCCTGCAGGCTGATGCTGCAGTTTGACATCTCAGATGTGACCAGAGAGGGTATCGGTGTCTGCTGTCAGTTGATGATGGGTCAGAGCAGTGTGCCGCATTACCAGCAGCTGGAGGAGTTCACTGCCAGGCTGGCTCCGGGGGAGGTGAGTTAGTTTGCCTTCATGTGCATGTACAGTGCTATGCTCTCGTATATATCTGCGGTGCACACTTCAATACTGTGTGGTTTGTAATTGGTGCGTCTGTGTGTTCTTGTCCTCAGGTAAACCAGACCTTGCTCCTCCTCTACCTGGCAGTGTTCAGCGTTCATGTGCCGAAGCGTCTCAGAGTTTTCCTTGTGTCGATTCCTGGCCCAAACCCGGCGCACTGGCCCGCTGCTCCCTCATTGGCCCAGAGCTTGGGCCAGCGCGGGGACCTGGAGGCCCTGCAGCTCCCTCGGTCCTGGCTGGATTCCTTGTCCCTAAAGCGAGCTCTGGAAGGAAACAGTCCGAAGCACCTGAGCTTCAGCCGCTGCCCGGCGCTGTGGCCGCAGGTGTTCCAGTCGCTGCTGGAGGGAGGAGTCAAAGACGCCGCACAGCTGACTAGCCTGAACCTCAGCGGGATCAACAAGGTCCTGTACTCGGAGTGCAGGAGTGTGGAGGATCAGCTGGTCCCCGCGACGATGAGCCGGTTGGCGGTCGGCTGTTCCAACGTGAAACAACTGAACCTGATGCACACACACTATCATCATGAAAACTCAACTGGGGTGGGCGGGGAGACACACCTGTGTGCCAGCTTGGCCAAACTCGCACACCTGCGCTCTCTCACTCTGCCCGCCTGCGCTCTGTCAGACGGCTTGAACACGCATCAAATCACGACGAACGACACGTCTCCCTCTCCGTTGTTCCTGGGGCTGAAGAAGCCTCCACGTCTGGGGATCCAGAATTACAAGCCCGACGCAGCGTGCACTCTGTCGGGGGACAGCATTTCGGGGCTCACTCTGCTCTTAGCCGGATGCCCTTTTTTAGAGACCTTAGAGCTCATTGGTCCAGGTTTTGTCTCCGCGCTGCCTCGGCTCGAGCCTTGCACTCGCGCCAGCGTGGAGCCTCGTGGCATGTGTGCGTGGGCCCGAGGAGTCGGTGACGCACACTTGGCGGCACTTGAGGCTTTGCCTCGATTGCATCGTCTGACTCTGGCTGGGCTCCCTGGGGTCCTCAGGGGGACAGGGCTGGTACAGCTGACCAGGCAGTGCAAAGACCTACAGGTATTGTCCCTTGCCAACATGGGATCACTAAAAACCATGAACTACACCCCTGCCTTGCTGGACACACTTAAACAGTGCACGCAGCTACGGGAACTCAGGTTAGAGGATGTCTTTGTGTCCCCTTCATTTACTGTATTAATAAACTCTAACCATCAGACAGTGCAGTCATAATTATTATTATTATATGTCCCTTTTTAGTTAAAGGATTGTCCATCTTTCAATTCTCCTATTTAATGTATTTATTTGAACTAATAATTTAATCCAAATGTTAGTTTTCCTCAGTGGCTTATTTTGTTAAAACAAGAAGAATTTAAATATAATCTCTTTTTCTTTTTACTATAATTCTAATTTAATAAATAAATGAAAATTGAGAATTCGCAGATTGTATTTTCTTTCAGATAATTATGAGAACCCCCCCCCCCCCCCCCCCCCCCCCCATTTCATGTAAAGTTTAATGGGAAGAGTCCCCGTTTCTATATCTTTGAACGTTGTGTGTGTGTTCCAGGTTGGAGCAGCCCTACCTGAATGCCGGCGCGTCCTTCTTTGAGGCTCTGTCCTGCTGCTCCCGCCTGCAGCGCCTCTGCCTTATCTCCCGCAGCGGCACCTTCGACCCGTCGGCCGCAGAAACCTTCATGGAGCGGTGCCGCCACGTCATCATGTGCCACATGTTCATGGGTGGAACCTTGGTGGCTTGTCGCACTCTGCAGAAAGTTCTGCTGGACAGGTCAGTGCTTTTTGTGCAGAGAGAAATCCTCAAACATTTTATTTTTTTTTTATTGTTATGCACCTTTTCACTGAGTAAAATTCCTCGTCTGTGTGACTTACTTGGCAATAAACGGTTCCGATTCTGACTCCGAAGTGGCTAAAGAAATCTTTTTTTCTTGCGTTCTCTCTCCGTTAGATTTTCCACGCATCGCTCGGCTCTGAGCGTGGTCATCTATCCGTTGCAGCATGAAGACCTGTCCTCCGTCATCAGAGACATCCCACTAACACTGCTGGACAGGATTACGTTGTTCCAGAGCCACGTGGCCCAACCACCACACCTATCCCCGTTGTGACATCACCGGAAAGCTTCAGAGGTGCTCACACCCATTCTATTCTGCAGGAAATAAAAGTCACTTGTTGAAACGCTGATTGTCATCTGCACAGTGATTTCTGTGTTATTTGTTTCACCAACAACAGTTTCGGGCTGCTCGACAACAATCATCATCATCATCATCATCAACAACAACAACAACAACCATTTCATTTAGCTGACAAAGTAATGATGGTCTTCAAAAGGTAATTTGCTGCGAGGGAGTTTATTGCTCCCGGACATTTCACATGTGTTGCGGTTCGGGGGCTCAAATGAGGCCCTTTCAATCATAAATAATGCCTGTTACTACACCGATCTGTTACTTGGAAAATAAGTGCCAAATGAAGGGATGTATTTGTTCAGATACTTCTGAATCAAATGATGTTGTAATAAACTCCATTGAAGTTATACAAGTATTGTCTGTGTACCATTTTTAGTATTGTGATTTGTTTACATCAACTCAGCATTAACACAATTGCCAGTGGACCCAAATGTGCTAACATGCGGTGCATCGCGTTTCATCCACTGGAAGGGAGCCCCAGATTGCCCTGCGTCACATGACACTGTTTAACTGGACCTCTCCTCCAGGTCACACAGCTGGGCGGAGTCTACGACCCACAGCCCGGGGTAGAGCGGCTCTGTGAACGTGGTTTCTTCTCTGTGCAGCAGCTGCAGCGCCGCGTCACAGACGCAGTAGTAGGTCAGACGACCCGCCTTGTGATCGAGGTACACGCCGACTCTGGAGGACCTGGGCTCCGGCACCGCGGTCTCCTCGTCCTTGTGTCTGAAACACTTTGCGTTCCCGTTTATGTTTAAACTCCAGGATTTATCGTTGCAGCCGAACGCACACTCGGCGTAATAGTCGGATCTGCCGAGATCTTTGTACGCCATCGCTATTTCAACGGAGCCTTTGAACTCCACCTCCCAGTAGCAGCGTCCAGACAGACCCTCTTTACACAGCACCTGATAGAGGTGAGAGAACCGGTCCGGGTGTTCAGGGTACTCCTGGACCATGTCTGTGAGCTCCACCTTTCTGTTCCCCTCAGACAGAACCATCTCTCTGTAGGCCGTGTTCGAGTCCAGGGTGAGGCGACGGTAATCTGGGAGAGGAGAGGAAGACGAACACGCTGATGAGTCTTTTCATTTACACACCTGATACTAATGTGCAGAACTCTTTAAGCCAGACTGGGAAAAAGGGGAAACGGCTTGTATACAATATATGTCCAATTCATTATAAAATTAGTGCAACCGGGGCCATTTTGGGATTCTAAGCTCAACTGCATGTTCAATACATATCCTGAAGAGCAACCGATTTCCATGACACGTGTTTGTTATAAAAAGACTCACATTTTAAGAAGTCCTCTCTGGTCTGAGGTTCATCGCTCTGTGAATCATCTGACACACACACACACACACACACACACACACACACACACACATTCAGTCTCATTTTATAAATACTGCTTTAGAAGTACATTATCTCTATTATTAATCTCTGAGGAAAAGAACACAGAAGATGCTAATATGTGGAGCTAACATCATCAACACACTATTTATTACATAATATGGCAGATCACTATATATATATATATATATATATATATATATATATATATAATAAAGCCATGAACATCAGATTAATTAAAAGAAAAAATGTTTTATTGTAGCTTACTCATAATCATTAATCTGGACAACAGAACATGATCAGATCAAATTATGACGTCATGATTTTGTTTGAATTTGATAAACGATCTGGATGAAATGATAATGATAGTTCGGTCATGTGGGCTGCTGGTACATTTGTATAGTGGGTGTATGTTATGTATAATATGTTTACCTGGAGCAGGCGTGGTGTTAGACAGAGAGGGAACTTGTTGGTATTGTTGAGAGATTTCCTGTACAAATGAGTATTAGTATTGTTTTGCTTTCCAAGACTTTGGTAGAATACAGAAAATTGTCAAAAACTGTGAAGCTAAAATACATTTTATTGAGGTATGTCCACATTCACTTAATTGTTATCTCATATTTTCTATGAATTCTGAATTAACTCCAAATTAAACTGTATACAAGGAGCAATGAGTTCAGGATTTAATGATATGTCCAGGAACATTAGGAGAAGGTATTTGAATATTCGTCCAGTATTTACAACAATAAAGTTATTCATTCACAGCCTCAAAAATACATGACTAACTCAACTGGTGAAACAATAACGCTGCTCAAAGATCACAAACCAAACTGCAGCCACTAGATCATTCACAGGATGCCCTTATTTGGTGGCAGAGGTTTTAATTACCACAATAAATTACATTCTATGAACGGCACCATTCTTGAATTTAACTTCGGAGACTCCTGCGCAGTTGGCACACAAGTATATGGCTTTCCTTACATGGTAATAATGTTGACTGATGATATAGCCTACTTATGGCCTACAAATGAACACTTCAAATCATTTCTGAATAATATGAACTTTACCATTGATCAAGCTGTGCCTCTCTCTCCCGTTGCTGTAACGCTGATTACAAATTGGTATCCCGGAAGCCGGAGTCGACCCTGACAACTGTGTCTCTTTTTAAATAAATCAAACCGGACTTTACTTTTTCTTATTTGGTCTAGCTGACCGTGTCCAGTGTCCACACCCTTTTTACTCCAGGAAGCCAACTGTATGATCAGCTGTGTGCAGGGGCGCAGATTTACCTGCAGAGACGGTGAAGTTAACGGCTCAGGCATACGAGTCGATCACCGATGTACTCGATCGAAGTGGGACGTCCTATCGAGTGTAGATTAAGCTTTTTAAAACAATTAATTTTACCTCCAGAAATAAACTGTGACGTGTTTAAACTCGATTAATGTCAGTTTGTATTCATTATTTGATTCAAAATAAGGCGCTTTACACGGATTGTTCTTTATCTACTAGTCAGGTCTTGCGTCGTGTGTTTGTCATTGAAACATCGTGGTGCACACAACATGACAGAAGCTGCGCAGCTGCCCTGATACTAGCATTTTTAAGTAAGCTTTTTCTTTTTTTTTTAAAGGGACGTTATATTAAAATAGCTGAACATGTTAACGTCCGTCGCCGGTTTGTGCGCGAGAAACGGGAGGAACGTATCGGCCCCTGTAGCGAAATTGTGCTTCTTTTCAACGGTTAAGAACTCGACCGGGACCCTCAATCTGACCGGGGGACGAGATGTGTCACGACACCGGTCCTCCGGGCTCGTCCTCACACCGACTCCCTGGCAGCTGCTCTCCGCCAGATCTGTGTCCCTATCAGCGGCTTCCCATGCGGGTGCAGACCCCCTGAGCTCCCCCTCGGGCCCGGCTGAAAAGGAACCCCCAGACCGGGACAACTTCGGTTCCTTCTCCACCGACATGTCCTCCAAGAGGACGTTCAGGAAAAGCAGCCCCTACGTCCAGGATCTGCGGTACCGAGAGGGGGGCGACCAGGACCGGGATGAAGACCGGGTGAAACCTCGCAAGAGGACAAACACACCGTACTGGTACTTCTTACAGTGCAAGAGGCTGATCAAAGAGAACAAGGTGAGTCCTTCAGAGCGGCTCTGTCCTCTCGCCTCCTTCTGTGTTTAACGTGTGTGCGTGTGTGTGTGTGTGTGTGTGTGTGTGTGTGTGTGTGTGTGTGTCCTCTCGCAGCTGCAGGAGGCCTTGGACTTGTTCAGCAGAGACATGCTGCAGGCAGAGAGTCTGCAGCCGGAGGAGTGCAACTTCACCGTGCTGATAGGAGGCTGTGGGCGCGCCGGACAACTGAAGAAGGCCTTCAGACTCTACAATGATGTAGGCGGATTTTATGTACACACTATTATTATGTTTATATGTTCAGCAGGGCTTTAATCTGATCGTTTGACTTAATTAAATCAAGCGTAGTGATGATGCACATTGTAAAACAACTTAAGTAGACCAAAGTGCTGTAAAATATAATAAAACAACATTGTGTAACAAAAAAAAAAAGAGCAACAAAAAGAGCAGTAGAGACAAAATGACAATATAATCCCATACGCAAATTAATCAGAAAAGGAAACTAATGGAAAATAGGAAACAAGAGATCTGGGGTTGCACTGGAGGCAGAGGAGGTCGGAGCTCTAGCAGCATCCATCTGCACTAGCTGCAGGCCAGACACTGACCGGGTACTTCCCAAATAAAGAGCGATGCAGTAACCCAGATGAGAGGAAAAGAAGGCCTTTGTGGTCATCTTCGGGTCATTAAATGAGAGAAACGGTTTGAGTTTGCAAGAGCGACCTCACAAAGCGGAGTACATTTGCTTGTCAAATTTTTAAAGCTGCATCGAAGACCACGATTTCTGGCATGAAGGATGCTCAGTCGCTAGAGGATATTCCAGATCTTAAAGTGATGTGAAACGATGTCCTCTGTCTGTTTTTAAATAGAATTTTGTCAAGCTATAACCAGCAAATATGTGATTTCTTTACTTCTACCTTTTGATTTACAATGTTACATATGCAGCGCTGCAATATATCGTAGCTCCAAGAAGGTTATAGTGTTCGTTTTTTGTGGAAACTAGAGAGGCGTTGATTTCAACTTTTTTAGGATGATTTTGGAAGCTGCAGTTTTCGGTGCTGAATAATTGTATTGCTTCTAATATTTCTTCCCCAGATTTACATGAATGAGAATAGACTACTTGTAGCCTACGATAAACAACGTTACGTAATAATGTGCGTGTGTCTTCCAGATGAAGAAGCGAGGTCTCGAGGCCACGGACGCCACCTACACCGCGCTGTTCAACGCCTGCGCCGAGTCTCCGTCCAAACCCGCCGGCCTCCAGCAAGCCTTGGCCTTGGAGCAGGAACTCCGTCGCAACAACTACCCGCTCGGCACCATCACGTACCACGCCCTCCTCAAGACGCACGCCGTCACCAACCACCTCCAGGCCTGCATTCACACGCTGCGGGTACGAACGCGGGCCGACACCTGGAGGGGTGCGCTCAGCGACTTGTCCGATTTCTATATACGAGTCTTGTGTGTGTTTTGTAGGAGATGCTGCAGAACGGCCATGTTGTGACTCAGAAGACGTTTCACTACCTGCTGATGGGCTGCTTGAAGGACAAAGAAACTGGATTCAGACTGGCTTTACAGGTAAGATGCAGGTGTTGGAGCCACCTCACGTTTGGCACATAATATATTTACTCTTGAGACTTTCCATGAAAGTTGCCAATCTTGAAAGAAACATGCTTCAATCTGTGGTCATCAGTACAACCTGGGTGACACTATATTGGGGTGACAGGAGGTGCGTTCTCTCAAAAATCAATCGTGTGATCAACCATTCATGAGACCAAAGACTGGCCGCGTCGGTACGCTCCGTTTCACAAATGTAGGACAAAAAAAATCACACGGCGTGACTTGTTGTCGTGACCCACGTTTGGGCAGCTGTGGCTCAGAAAGGGGACGAGCGTCATCCTTTAATCACAAGGTCGGCGGTTCGATTCCCCCGGCTCACGCCTTTCGTCACAGCTCAGCTCAGCCACCGTCGGTGTATGAAATGTGTGCGTGTGAATAAGGTAGAAAAGCGCTATATAAATGCAAATTTACAAACCAACTGATTACAAATAAATAAATAGGATGCACAGTGAAACATAGAAGGAACTTGTAATAATATTGTTATTGCACAAAGTCAATATGCACCGGACCTCTTTGCCTTCTGTTTCAGGTGTGGCGCCAGATGCTGAGGTCCGGGATTCTTCCGGACTCAAAGAACTACAACCTGCTGCTGCGAACCGCCAGAGACTGTGGGATTGGAGATCCTACCGTGGCCACCGGCGTGCTGCTGAGGCCCGAGCGGCAGTACGAGAGGGAACGCAAAGATGTAATAGACCTCGACCTGCTGGAGAAGCAGTTGTTTATCCAACCTGACCCGCACACTGACGGTCAGCAGGACAGCAGAGGCAGTGGGGAGGAGTCCGACCGCAAAGACTCCACCCACCTGGTGCCAGTCAGACAAAGAGACACCGTCTTGCTGCCGGTCGACATAGCCGGTGGTTCCACAGCCCCTAACCTGCTGGACCTTTTTGAGGGTAAGAGGGTGGACGTGGTCTCCCTCGGCACCGTGGACGGAGCGTCGGATAGGCTCGCCCTCATCGGAGGACCCGAAGGATTCCTGGAGAAGATGGCCGCCAGCCAACTCAGTCCGGACCTCAGGACCGTGACCCTGCTAGGGGACACGATGGAGCCGGGACGCCAGTCTCTGCAGACGCTGCTGAAGGTCGCCAAGCAGCACAAAGTGAAGCTCGACGTCACGTTCTTTAACACTGTGATTCGCAGAGCAGCCAGAGCTGGTGATCTGGAGGAGGCAAAGGTACGCACGCGCACACGCACACCTTCGTAGTATCTAGCCATGCAGATAGTTTTGGTTGTAAGTAACTGAGTACATTTGTACTGAAGTACATTTTTAAGGTACTTTCAGTGCATATTTTTGAATGGCGGTCTTTCTCTTTCCAGTTCGTGTTGAGTGTGATGCGACAGCGGCACGTCAACGTGGATGTGAAGACGTTTGGCAGTCTGGCGTTGGGCTGCGAGCAGCAGCAGGACGGGCTGCAGCTGCTGAAGGACATGGAGGTGATGAAACTCTCATTGTGTATTTTGTATAACCGAGGACAGAAAATCGTGCGCTATTCTGTCACAGCTGCTTTTTCCATTTGTTATTTGTTGATGTAAACACAGAACAAAGACAGTTTAACAAAATAAAAGTGTTGATTATTAGTTAAACTAAGAGGCGAATCGTAACATTGTCATGTAATACTAAAGTCAGCAGTAATGGTTTTAAGAGTTGTTGTAGTAGTACTAGTAGAAGACCATTTTTTTGACTATTTTTATCTTTACATGCGTTTATTGCAGGAGGCGGGACTTCGGCCTACCGTCCAGGTGTTCTCTGCTCTGGTTGGCCGAGCAACTCGAAGACTGGATTTTGTTTACCTGAAAACGATGCTCAAGAGCATGAGCAGCATGAGGGTGTGGCCTAATGAGGTCATCATCAGACAGCTGGAGTTCGCCTCACAGTATCCTCCCAACTATAACCAGGTAAGCGTACGTTCAGCGCATCGTGGCGTTTCACCGACTAGTCGGTTCACACCTGAGCATGAAGTCAGGTCAGGTTTTAGCATCTTTCAGCCCGTTGTTGTTTTTCTCCGGCTGTCAAACTCCCAGCATGGAATTCAGTGAAATAAAGCTCTGACAAACCCACCGGAAAAATCTGACAAAACCCAGTTAGCTGTAAGGTTGTGAATATAACGGAGCATTTAGCTGCTGGAGAGCCAGATGTTTCAGGACTTGTCAGGTGGCCAGAAACACGTTGTGCTTTTTGCTTATTCATCTGCACTCAAGTGGCCAAACCTATCCCAATATGATGAACGTTATACCGTTTATAAATGTTGTATTGACTTATTCATATTGTATTTATGTTGCCCCTCTCCTCTCCTCCTTGTCCTTCCTCCGTTCCATCAATCCCAGTACAAGACAAGAAACAACTACCTGGTCCAAATCGATGGTTTCCGTGGTTACTACCAGCAGTGGCTGAGAGAAATGCCTGCTCAGGGCGCCGAGGACGATCGCGCCGAGCTGCAGTCTGAGACGGAGACCGAAGGGCGGAAACCAGGAGCCGCCGATGGATCCACATCGGCCCAAAGAAACCAGAGAGCCGCAGCGAGGAGATATAAGCCTCACAGCAAGGAGAGGAGCAGCACCGCTCCTCTTTGACAGCACCGAGGAGCTCCATTTCTTCACCTGATGTCGGTCTGTTTACGTTCCTCTGTGTAACTCTGGATGGACTTCAGATCAGCGTTGAAGCTCATGGACCTTCCTTCAGTGGACTTATGGAAGATGCATTTCGAAATCGTTGTAATTTGTATTGCAATTAAAGTAAAAATTCATGTTTGAAACATAAGTCTCACCATAGTTGTATATATTTTTTTTAAAAAACCTAATTTTAGGGTTATTTGTTGAGTAATCGGTAGACTTCACTCGTCATTTGCGATTTGTGTAGAAATGCACACTCGCATGCAAAATGCACATTGTGTGGTGGTCTTTCTTTTTTTATTTGATTATAAGAGGACACATATTATGATTTGGATCATAGATTTACAAGTTCACTTTTTTAAACAACTTAAAACTAACTTTCTTTAATGAATGGCTATTCAGTCTGTGACCATCTTTGCTGCTGTTGGAAGCGTTTGGGGGCTTTGGGAGGGAAAGGATGGTGTAGTTTGTTATATTGTGTGAAGGATGAAATTTAAGAATCAACTATTATCTAATTGTGGAAATCTTAAAGCACCGCTTGTTGTGCCTTGACACGAAAAATTAAATGAGTTGTTAGGCGCCTGACAATTAATAGGTAAACTTTCTAAAGAATCTTTTCAGAGAGAAAATGTGGATTTATTATTTGATGGTTAAAATGAGAGGCTTGAAAAGAAGTGTTAAGTAATGTGTAAGAATACAATATGACTTTATCTTTCAGTTACAGATTGATCAAAAGACGAGAAGTTTACTTTTTGAAAGGGAAGAGGCGGTTAGGACTCGCTCAAGTGTGCCCTCTTAAATAAAATAACAACCCTCAAATGAATTAATTTTAAAGAAGGACTTAATATCTGCAGAAGAGCAAATAATAATACAAAAATGTGAAAGAGCTGTTCACCTTCAGAGTATAATAATAATAAAGATACAAGGATTTTAGGTTTAGTAAAGCTTCAATGAGCTTTAAAGAGACTTTTTTTTCTTTATTTAATAAGCCGGCATTGTGAAATGGAGGACTCAGTCAAACTTGTTTTTCGGGTCAAAAATACAAAATAAAGTACACCAACAAAAAGAATAAAACCTTGGTTTAAGTACTTATACCTGTTAATGAAGTTACTCAAGAGAAACTTGGAAGACACAACCCATCTCTAAATGCAGTAACTAGCGCTGCTATACAAATCAGTCCAGTAGGAGGCGGTAAAACACCACTGAGCTGGTTGGACGACCAACAATTGAACCCACAAAGAAGACAATCGAAAGTCACATCCGGTCACGGTGAGTTTTGGGAGCGCGGGGCGCCAAAAAATAACTTCTTTAATTTGGGACAACAAAGGTAAGACAACTGTCGCTAACGGAACTAAAACAGCCGTATTTCGTTTCTGTATGTCGCCGTAAAGAAGTACATTGTTTAATGTTTACACAATCTGCGACAGCTTTTACACGTTTTTAACTTTCTGTTTCCTGCCTGGTGGAAAAAGCTTCTTTCAAAGTAGGAAACACAACTAACGTTAAGTGTGACAGCTTGACGTCTTTAAAAAAAAAAAAAAAAAAAAACGGACTTTAACGTCTCATCTAGTTTTGTCCTGTATATTTCAACCCCTTCCCAAAAACACTGACAAACCAGCCGGGTGTTACGGTTCAACAAGCGACCGTGTTAACTGGCGACGTAGTCACGAGAGCTATTGAAAACACGTAGCTAGCTGACCTCGTGAATGCCTCATTGTTACTTTTTACATATGAAACGTGTATATATATATAGATGTCATATACAAAAATAAACATTGAGGCATTCACGAGGCCAGCTACGTGTTCTCGTCCTTTTTTTCCCCCAACAGCTGGCGTAACTACGACAACAACCGACGCTTTCCGGCTGTAAGTCGCCAGTTAACAGGGTCGCCTGTTAAACCGTAACACCGGTAAACTTTCAGTGAGGAAACAACTCCCCTGAAGGGTTTGACGAGTGACCCGGATACGCACAGTATTCATTCCTTCCCCCGGGGTTTCTTCCCTGCCAGACATCCCCGATGGGCACAACGGGGGACGCTGCAGACGTCATCATCATCCTCAGTGATGATGAAGAAGAGGACATATCGTGCAGCGATCTCTCGGTTCTCATCGTGGAGGTGGAGGACGTGAAGAAGAGCGGTAAACGGCCGTGTTTACTTCAACACACACACCAGTATGTAATAAGGAAGGTTCATGTTGTGAATGGTCATCAGCTGATCTTCTTCTTCTTCTTCTTCTTCTGTGTTTCAGACTGTGCTGTACCCCCCGGTGCTCTGGATGAAGACCTGGTCATCACCTTCTCTCGCAGCGCTGAGGTCCTTCCTCATGCACGCTACGACTGTCCCATACATGCTTTTACGTGAGCGAATTGCAACACACATTTCGTGATGCACTGATGTAAAAAAAAATTAATTTAGAGATGAGAAGTCTCACCTCCGACCTCTCCTCTGTCCTCAGGCCTACAGATTCTGAGATCGGCGTTTCTGTGGCCGGTAACCATCTCACGTGTGATCAGTGCTTCTGCTACATCTGCGACAAGCTGGCGTCATCGGTACGTGTCGACGTGGTCTTCCATCCGTACACGTGGTCGTCAAAACTATTTATCAGTCATATTTATATTATTATAACGGCCGCTTTTTATTATTATTATCATTCTAGTTTTATCCACAGCCGCAGGAAACGTTGGTTCTCCGTAAATCATAGAATGCGGTCTAGACCTGCTCTGTGTGAAAAGGGTCTCCAGATGACTTCAGTTATGATTTGATGCTTTTTAAATCAAATGAATTGAAAGTAATTGTTCTTCTTTTCCTACATTGTATAATTTGTGTGCGTGTGTGTGTGTGTTCAGTGTAAATTGTGGTCGTACAGCGGTGTGTGTCACTGCAACAGCCACAAGAGGAGTGACTTCTGGAACAACCTCAGAAACAGCTTGCTGCTGGGAGGACTCAAGACCTTCAACCTAACTTTGTCTGAAATAGATTCTCACCTCCGACACGCAGGTACTTGCGCTCACACACACAGACACACGCACACACTTTTGGAAAATCATCAACCCGAGCCACTCATTGTTTTAATTACTACTCTCCTCTTTTTTTTCACTGTCACTGGATTTGTCGTCCTCTCGTCCAGACACGATGCTGCAGAGCTTCAGGCAAGGGCTCTCTGAGAAGTTCTTGTCCACCGTGAAGACTCCAGAGAAGTGGGGCCTGAACCGGTGGAACCAGAAAAGCCTCATCTTCGAGTGAGTGGCGGAGCAGATATGTGGAAAGGATAATGAAATCCATCCAGAGGATCTTGTACCAATCCACGAATCGGGGATATACGTGAAAGTCTTTAGGACAAATGTATTTTAAAACCAGACCAATCAGAGAAACTCCTTTTTAACTAGCAGACTAATGTCACCATGAGTAGAGCAAACATGGCTACGAACGCACCACGAAGTAAACATCAACTTTAAATCGTATAATTCAGTTTTCTGTTTCGGTCTCGCAGCTACACGCCCGTGTACGAGTTTGTGTCATCGTTCCTGAACAGAGCGGATCAACAGGAGGGCAGAGCGGCGGCCGTCATGAGACTGGGAGCCGCTGCGGAGTTCATTCGACATTTTCAGATCTCAGGGTACACACACACACACACACACACACACACACACACACACACACACACACAGCATGAATAGCATTTCCTGTTCTAGATTAACGGTGATCTTAATGGCTTTTATGTTCTCTGTGGAGTAATTATCTTTGATTGATCTGATTCTCTCCAGGTATTTCATCTCACAGTCTCTCATTGCTAATGCTGTTGATGCCAGGCTGGTGTTACTGCAGAGGTACGAACACACACACACACACACACACACACACACACACACACACACAGAGAGAACACATGCTGTGTCCCATCTGAAACTAAGTATTTTCTACCCTGTTTGGGTTTTCCAGGGTAATAGCGTTGATACAGAAACAGATGGTGATGACGGATTTAACCCCCGAGTTCATCGACAAATTGCAGGATTTTTCCAAGAGGTTATTTCTCCCCGCTGAGCTGAAGAGCCTGAAGAACAGGTGTGTGCGTCTTCAAATGGGTCTCTGCACTCACAAACGATTCGTTACACATAAAAGCCTGTTTGTGCATTACTGTAACTGTGTGTGTGTGTGTGTGTGTGTGTGTGTGTGTGTGTGTGTGTGTGTGCGTGCGCGCGCTTCAGCCTGTGTGTTCGTCATTGGGAAGATGTCCTGCTGGTCACCGTGCTGAAGGGGCAGAACGTGACCGGAGTCCGCAAAGACAAAGGCAAGAGGGACCAACTGATTGAACAGATTTCTGTAGTTCTATTGAGAACGGAGCTCCTCCAGCGGCAGCACAGGTACAAAACGGAGACGCACGTCTAGACACACACACACACACACACACACACTCTCTCACTTTGCCGCTAATGAAACCAAACCTGTCCGCGTTCTCCCCGTCTGCAGGTACAGAGAATTGTGTCGCTACCTACGAGTCGTCAAGACGGATGATTCCAAGCTGTGAGTGTTGGAACGGTCCCGCGTATTTAAAATGGTTCGGATGGTTTACGGTCGTGCGAGGTTGACTTGATTTGTGTCGTCTCTCCGTTTTTAGTCTCCAGTCGCTTCGGGACCTCATCCCGTTCTTCACGTGCATGGACGGCTCTCTCACCGGCAGCCTGGACAGCTTTTTCCCCTCGGTGAACGCTCCCGCCTCGCGCCTCACGCCACACCTCTTCCTCTTTTACTTCCGCGTCTTCGACACGGCCACCGCGCCGACGTCGCCGGTCAGTCAGTCGGCGCATCTCGGCTTCTCTGGCGCCTGGCAGCCGATTAAAGGTCGGACTTTAGATTTTTTTTTATTATTATTTATTTTTAACTTACGAAAAGGAAAGTTATTTTCTCCATAAGGAGTCAAAGCCTCTCCTCCCTCCCAGATGCCGTGCCACTGCCGCGTGCTCTGCTGGTGAGGTTCGCTCTCCGGGTTCAGAGATGCTGCGCCGCCGTCTTCAATGACGTGAGTCCTCAAACCAGCAGATACGAAATGTCATCAACTCGTCACTCCTTTTGTGTTTCACTATATTGTTTAATCGTCTTTATTTCTTGGTTTGGACGCCGCGTTTGTGAAACTATACGTCCCAGTATAGTTAATTCATTCACATGCTGATTTAATAACCATAATTCTGCTAAAAAATGCTTGGAGAGTAATCGCAGTGACCGTCTCTTCTGCCGACACAGCACCTTTCACCGCAGGAGAGGGAGTTAATATTATACAGTATACAAACTGTACATACCGATTCATAAATAGTTTTGGGTGAATAATTTCATAGTTTTAAACGGACTATAAAGGCATGCATACACATTCTATACACAGTATAGAATAATATTTTCTCTGAATACTTTTTTTTTTTTTTAAAGCATTGCATAATAAACACACAGTAGGAGTCCGACATGCTCGGAGCTCCCTGAACGTCTCGTCTGTCAAAGTTGTGTTTATTTCATTAGCGCCCAGTAACTGGAACGCTTTTCTATTTTTTTTTTTTTGGGTAAAAATAATTGATGTGCTTGTTGTGATGAAGCGATTTTGTGAATTGTCATTTAAAGCACCGTGACTTTCCCAATGTGTATGAATGTGCTATACGAATAAAGTTTAACCGTGCTTAGCGTGTGATTGTACGTGTCATATCTTTCTGATCCAGTCTTGCTGTTGGACCATTTTACTCAAAGTCGTCAACACGCTCACCGCCGTCCCGGAACCACGTCCAGAGTTTCTACACGTATGTATTTTTTGTTTATTAACGGCTCCTTTTTATTTATTTATTTATTCATCATTCTCCATGTGTTCATAGCAGTCGTTGTTTACATTCTGTGTCGTTCATGTCTGATTTTCAGGAGGCGAAGGATGTTGTGAATTCGATACTGCTCGGTCAGCACGGGTCCAACCTACAGATCCCAACCGTCTTTCAGGAGGTGCTCATGATCTGCACATGCTCACGTGGGCGGATACTACCGGCGGGTAATAAACTGTTATTATATGTGTGTGTTTGGTGTTTACAGGTGTACCCAGATCAGGCGTTGTTGCTGTTGGTAACGGGGGCTTTAGATGTGAGAATCCTTAGTGCTGCTCTGAGTCCAGCCCTCCCCGTGCTCAACACCTTTAAGGTAAATCTCCTGTTTGCAGACATTTATTGAACGGTTTCCATGTTCCTCGTCCTCACGAAGCTGAACTGGCCATCTAAAAGTTTTAACCAGTAACATTTCTCTGTCCCTCAGGAGAACATCTGGGCTCTTGGGTGGCTGTGGGACAATTTGTCCACCTGCCCAGAACGGCTCAGATCCTTCTTACAGGAGATCTCGCGGGAGATGGAAATCACCAAAGGTGTGTGTGTGTGTGTGTGTGTGTGTGTGTGTGTGTGTGTGTGTGTGGTGTGTGTGTGTGTGTGTGTGTTCATCTTCCTCCATAGTAATGAATCGACGCACTAAAAACCTCAACATGCCCGTGGTGGTGTTTGAATCATCAAAAGTGGGTCAAAATGTATCGGTGCTCCTGCAAAGAACTTTGGGTTCTTGTTGCAGATAAGTTGATTGCTCTCGTTGGCGACACCTGGTGGCGACGTGGAGGAAAAGCACCACCGGCTTACCTCCACAGGCGTGCGTGTGCACCTCAGTATGTAGCTTCTGCATTGAAAAGATCGTGTGACGTCAATTTCAGGAGTTACTCTTTCACTTGTATCAATAATTGTATCGTGGACGTGTGTTACGGTAGATGGTCTACAGTTGATATTTCAATGTGTCAGATACATACTTTATCAATATTTATGTAAATATGTCAGACTTGGTATCAGTGGACACCCAATATATTTTCTCGATTCATCGTTTTGGCCGAAAAAAGTGAAAAATCGTTCACGTTTCCATGGCAGCAGGTGATGTCTTCAACTGTCGTGCTTTACATGATCAAAGAACAGGGACCCTGTGATCTGCAGCTTCTATCTTTATCTTTTTTTAAACCTGTTTTCACTGCTGAATCAGTTCATCATATTGTAGATCCTCCAGTCCTTCGGGGCTCCATGGTAACGCAGCTCTGACAGCTGTACAGAGGAGCAGCGGGTCTTAGCGAGGGTCAATTAGGAGTTTATAAAAAAACATAGCATGTCTTTGTTTCTCTCTCTCCGTCAGATGGGGATCATTTGTTACCCTTTCTTCACGCCGCTCTCTCCACCTCGTCTTCCTCAACAGAGGACTTCGACCAGTGAGTGAGATTTATTTCCTAACCGAAGCGCCACAACTCTTTTGAGATAACATTTTCCTTTTTACATTATATTATTATAAAAGTTACTCAAAGTTGCCTTGTTTTTCCCATGACCTCTCCTGCTGCGGTGGTGATCAGCACCTACAGTAAGTCGCTCTGTCACATGCGGCGATCCTTCACGATGCGTCTTCAATGTCGTGGCGTTGATCAACCCTCTGTGTCTCCTCCTCATGTAGGCCATCCAGACCCTTCTAAACCCCACTCCTCCTCCTCCTAAGTGAAGGCAGCGGCCGCCGTAAGTCCCACAACTGTCGGCAGCTGTTTCGTCCTTTTTTTTGGGAGTTATTTAATTCACTCTTGAAGGAAAAAGTCTAAAGTGTCTTTTTATCTTCAGTTGTGGGTCATATATTTTCTCTTAGAAAGAAAACTGTAAATTCTTAGTGTTTGTCCAAAAAAAGCCATATATATTTGTAACATGCAATGTGTGTGTGTATATGTATATATATATTTATTTATTCATATTTATATAAATTATATATATATATTTTTTTAAAAAAAATTTTTTAACCAATGCAATGTTAAATCCAATAGTCGTCTTCTTCCTGGTCTTTCACGGCAGCTGTTAAAGGTACATACAATGTGTAAGATGTCGCCTGAATTTGATATTAATATTATATTATCAACTGAACTAATATTATCAACTGCATGGGAGCGGTTATGTATTGCGTTGCGGAGATAATCTACTTGATGCTGACCGGTTAGCCCCGGCCTCTCTCGTAATACCACTTGTACCTCCTGGGGGGCGATAGTGAGTCACTGTCGCGTCCGGTCTGCCCCTCAGCTTCCACAGTTTTGTATTTTGATATAAAGCCTCCTTTTGAGCGGATAATCGTGCATGCCGAAATATCCTTTTGTGAGTCCCTTTTTGGTGTTTGCAGATGATCCTGACTAGACGAAGCGGAAAGGGGAGGAGCCACGAATCAATGTGTCTGAAGTTCTATGCAGACGGCAGAATTTAACCGGACGGAACCGGACGTCGGCGATGAAGAGACTTCAAACACGTCCTCATTATTATTCATCGTTTTCATAACGTCATAGAGACACTTTACGTTGCGTCATTCTTTAATTACTGGACCGGGTCTTCATGCTGATCTTCAGTTAATTCCTGCACTGTTGGATGAATCTTTTCTTTTTTTTTTTCTTTATGTTCACGACCTTCTGAAAAAGATTATCTTCATGTTGGTAAATAAACAGAAAGAAATGACTTTTTTAATACCGTTGTTTTTTGCTTCTGTTGCTTATTTTGAATCCTAATGTAAAATATAAGATTTTATTTGCAGAGTAAATAAACATGTGCTAAACTCAAGACATTCTGTACTGAACTTTTTTCTTTTCTCTTTTTTTTTTACTTTTCGTAATAAATTATGACTTTCTACTTTGACTTATTTGAGGTTTTTTTTCTTTTGACATTCTCAAAATCTGTATTCATGTCCGTGTTGAAGCGACTGATTATTCATCTACTGTATATGTGAGGTAACAAAGCTGGAACTACACATCTGTGGAGCTCATAGACTATAACCTTTACACTATATTATATAAAACCACTGTGGCTCCTCTTATATGACAGTTATTCAATTAATCCGATATGTTCGCAGTCAACTAACGGATCAATTGGCTTATTTCAGCACTCTTGTACAGAAAGAGTTTGAAATAGTTTGTAAGTGGTCAGAATAATAAATATTCTCTCCACTCAGGACTGAACTTCATTATTTGCTCCATTTACATTTAAAACTACCAAACTTTTAAATGTCGCTCCTCCGATGTACATTTGATATAAAGCCTCTAATCAGCAGCTGAAATTGTTGAGTTTTTGTCCTTCTGGTTGTTGTTTTAATTGTTTTAATTCGCGACTTTATCAAATATACTTTTAGATATTAACTTTAAATGCAAATGCTTATCAGAGGCCATCAGGTAGTGTTGGCAAATAAAAGGAAAAAGTGACTGTTTTCATGCTTTGACGCTGTATTTATTGCTCATATTACAATTCAGAGTAAATACACACATGCTGAACATGGCTCATATTTGCATCAATCAATCAAATCAAAGTGTCAAACAGAAGGAAGCAGATTGGTGTGATTGATGGTATCCCATCATGCTCTTTCATCTTGCGCGTTGAGCTGCATCTCAAGTCTCCAGATGGAGTCAACGTCGTCAACAGCTGAGCCGTCTCCATTGTCTCACAATTGGCCGTTCGGCTGAACCTGCCCTTGTTTTAATAGAACAATCAAGTTAAATGCACAGCTGGCATAAGCCCTGAGAGAACCAGTCCCTTTTTTTCATGCAGCGATGCTGGTTAAACGTTAAAATGACGGTTACAGTCGAGGCTGTTTATAAAAGTAAATAATTACTAGTCCGTGTATAACCACCAAGAGCCTAAAAAAATGACAATCTCACACCTGTCACAGTTGTTTTTGCCCAGTATTCATATGTGGCTCAATTATCTTAAATTCCAAAGAGTTATCATGTGATTCAGTTATAAGCCAGAATAAAACATTTTTTAAAAGTACTTCATTAATTGAGCCAGCGTGGGAAAGTCTTTTGTGCCGGTGAGGTGTGAGTGTATTTGTGTACAGTAATCCAAAGAGACCCGCGGCATTAAAAATAAAAATCAGTAAAAGTCGTTCAACACTGCAGATAAAAACATAAACGCGTGATTCCTCAGACGACGCAGCTCATTGCATTTGGTGGTCGGTATTATTTTAGACCTTCTTTATGACTGAGTGTTTTCTTTTGTCCGTGCAGTGTTACGCTGCATACGTATTTCTGTGCAGGTGCATCGAGTTGTACGAGATCCTCAAAACCGGTGGTCCACGTCCCGCGTGGCGCCGTTTGATGAGGTCACACAGGAAATGCATCACTCTCAGATCGTGCTCACTGCTGCAAGGCACTGGCGTGGACGGGGAGTCCTTTCCTTCTGCGCCGGCGTGCGGATGACGTAACGCCGGATTGAACGTGTGCAGCATGGCCCGGTGGGCCAGCGCGGTCAGGCAGCTCTCCAGGTGCAGCAGGTAGGTGAGGCCTCGGCTGATGCCGGTGTGAGGGTCGGCCAGTCTGCCGACGAGAGAGCCGGAGTAGGATGGACAGCGCAGCGTCCTCTGGTCCAGATCCAACAGCGCCAAGTAGCGACTGTAGCGAGTCAGAGAGTGAACGATGCTGGCCGAAGAGCTGGAGGAGCACCTGGACAAAGAGAAAAGGAGAGTTTCTCATTTGTTGTTCACATTTCTTTCAAAACGTCTACATTATGCATTCAAAAAAACAAAGTCATGTGTCTTACGGGTTACCTGTGTATCCCCATCAGCCTCCAGGTGAGCAGGTCGCTCAGCTGGAGCGGCGAGGTCAGACACATCATCAGAGCGGTTCCATCGGGACCCGGAGCGGGCAGGAAGAGGCTCAGCGCCTCCACCAGCTTCCTGACCAAACTCCCGTCCCCGCCGATGACGACCAGCGGCCGACCGCTCAGGAGACAAAACACGGCATGCTGGGAGAACGAGTTCTGTTTGAGGAACCTGAGGGCCCTGAGTGCCGCCTTCCTCCTCCTCCTCTGATCTGAGCGGGCGCTGCCGGGGACGCTTTGGGCGAGAGACAGCGGGTCTGAGGAGCCGGCGACGCTGGTGCAGTCGGACCCCTCGTCGACGCTCAGCAGCCTGAGAGGAGCGCTGGGCGGAGACCACCGGTCCGCCTCCGCCGTGACACCGGGAGGGGGGGGGTGGACATGGAGGTCCGGCAGCGACCGCACAGTCTGACGGAACTCAGACCAATGAGGCGTCGACGCCACCGCCTCCACTAATAAAACAGTTTTATTACACGTTTTGTACTTCTTACATTTTCTGAAACCCATTTGTGGTTTTATGTGGGTTTTATTATATTTCATTCTTTGAAGAATGCTTCATTATATAGTATTATATTGTATTTTTTATATTTATAGGCACAACAGAATTTCACATTTCCTGTACAATACTGTGTATGATTGTGAAAGAAATAAACATCATTTTGATGGGATTTCTAAATGAGCCAAAGAAGCGTTATTTAAACTTGTAGCAGATGTTTTTACCTTGCAGTAGTTTGGACATCTTCTCAGGACGGTTGTCTTCATGGACCCGATTGCTCTTCAAACATTCAACGACCTTCCCCTTTTTCACGGTAACCTCACCACGAACAGTTATCTGCTTCACACGGCCGTCATCTTCCCGAACAGCCTCTTTGTTTTCATCGTTTACTGAGGTAGCTGCATCCGGTGCCTTCTCCTCTTTGAGGACATTGTCAGATCCACACTCGGCCCGCGTCTCCTCCTCCTCCTCCTCCTCCTCAAAGCCGTTGCTCAGAGGCTGGTGCTCCGCCTCCTCCTCTGTGATGGCGGTGAGGTCGTCCGGAAAGATGGACTCGGTGGTACTGAGTACCTCGATGCTGTCGTCGCTGTTGGCTCGTCTGGCGTACGTTCGCCCGCTTCTGACGCCAGAATCTGCGGCGGCTCGCCTGCAATAGGTGTCCGTCATCCCAACCGGCGTTTCTATTAAAGAGAGGACCGTGTCAATAACTGATGTGATATGACTGCAGAGAGGAATGCTTAGGCCGTTATGGTTATGGTTATTTTTCTGTTGAATATGTGCGAAAAAAAGACCCCATATCCCAGAGTTCAAAGGTTTTAAGGCACCATCATTGCATAAAAAAAAAAAGATATATAAAAAAAGATATTTTCAATATAAATCACCAGCTATTTGTTTTCTCGTACCTCTGCTGTCAGATCCGGCGCCGCCATGCTGCGTCCGGTAGGACTTCTCAGTCCCGAGCACTTCAATGCTGTCGCCGCTGCTCACGCTTCCCGTCATCTCCGTGGCAACGTCAGGGTCAGGGGTCACTGTTCCGGCGTCTCCCGCCTCCAGTTTGATGGAGATCTCCTCCACGCAGGAGAAGAATGACTCCAGGCTCTTTGGTTCCGATTGAAACGCCTCGACGGCGCTCTCACTCGCCGTCGCCCTCTGCGGCTCCGCCTCGGCGCTCTCCCTCTCCTCCTCATCCCCGTCCTCCGGGCGCCACAAGTCGAACAGGAAGTTGATGAGCGTGATCCTCCTGGACAACGACCGCGTGACACGAGCGGTGCGCAGCGAGCTCCTGTTGCCGCGCAGGCGGCGCTCCGTGTCGGCGAGCTGCTCCTTCATCAGTGTCAGGAAGTAGTCGTGGCAAAGCTCCTCCAGAGGCTTCAAGCGGCGCTCAGACCGGCAGGAGGCGGAGGAGGAGGAGGAGGGGCCGCGCTCAGGAGGCAGTAGCGCAATCGGATCAGCGAGGGAGTAGTCGGCCGGGTCGTAAGGCAGGAAGTCAGGTTGTTTCAGCTTCCTGTTTGGGTAGGAAGTGACCTGGCGGACGAGGTCTCTGTGATGCAAGATTGAATGCTCTACGGCTTCAAGCTCATCTGCCTTTTCTCCCCCCACCGCGAACCCATTGGTCGCCATCGGAGGTTCCGTCACCTGCAGCAGAGTCAACCTTGTGTACCTGAAACAGAGAGAGAGAGTTAAACAACGTGTACTAAAAATAGCACAGGTGCATCCACTTTCACGCATCTGGCTAACGAGACCTCTGCCAAAGTTACCGTCACATTGTGTGAGACTGTCGCTGCGTTTCATAGTCTGATAATGCACTAAATATGGTGATGAAACAAGCTGTAATAATAGTTTCTACGTTTTCCCAAACACACTGCGGCAGTGTTTCTATTGGTCGGCCGAAACGCACACACACACACATGATTAACAGCAGGTGCAAAGTGCTAAAGTTAAAGCGAGTCTGCACACATCAACGTTCCTTTGAAGAGGTCCAATCGGTCCAAATACTGGAACGCAGCTGTGTCTGGACTGATGCGGTGCATCTATAGATACGCTATAAATACTGGATTTTATAGGCTGTTATTTTAACCTTTTCTTTCTTTTTTAAAAACTAAACAAATGTTTTTTAAGAGAATCTGAAACGGCCCTTTGGCATCTCTGTACCGGAGTGTGTCTATGTCCCCAGGGCCCTATGTTGCCCAGCTTCATATCCTCTTTATGACACGTTTCATGTTCTCATGTATATCTTCCTGGGTCAATATGTGGAAAATCACAGTCATCTCATGTTATAATCCTTGAAAACCCTCAAAAGAACAATTTCCCCCCCTTAAAACTGCATTCCCCTCCATCCCTATGATCCCACAGGGCCCTGGGACCACAGGGACGACTCCCTCTGTATATATATCGATGATGATGCTATAATATCCGCCGAATAGCCGGCGGTGGATGCTGATGTGTCGTCAGGCTCTAATACATCGGCATATTGTCATTTAAATCAAAGTGCATCCGAAACTCACTCGAGCTCCTGTAATCTTCTCTGCAGCTCCATGGAAAACGCCTGTCTGTTGCCCGTCTTGAGGCTTTCGGAGGCCTTAGAGAAGCCCGTCGACAGTTCAGAGAAGTTCTCCATCAGCTTCGTCCGGTCCGAGCACACGTACGCCATGCAGAAGGGACGCACCATGCCCCGGGCCTCCAGGTCGTACAGGGTCACGTGGTGGACGTACGCGAACGCGTCCTCCGCCGAATCTCCCAGGACCACTTTGGAGTCCTCGCTGAAGTTGAGGCGCGGCCCGGGGGATGTGGGAGGGGTCTGGCAGGGGCCGGACGCCTGGTAGTCCACGGACATGAGGCGGACGGAGAAGTGGTTGAGGTCAAACGACCCGATGACCTCGGGGGCGTCCGGTATCGTCAGTACCGGTCTGGGTCCCACCTACAAATCAGAAAATAAAGAGAGATCACTGACGTACCGCAAACTATTTTTAATCACTTAAGTCTTGTGTGTGTGTGCGTGTGTGTGTGTGTGTGTCAGCATCAGTTGTTACACTATAAAAAAAAATGCAGCAACGTAGCCACAAGTTTACGTTAAAAAAACAACAACATTTAAATAATTAAATATTTCAAGCTTCCCTTTTTATGAATTTAGGTGCTTTGCTAAAATTGAATAACTAATGAAACAGGTAATTCACCTGTGTGAATGACGTTTGGTTATTATTATTATTGAAGGTTACACTACAGAACTATGGCACTACACACCGTTTGTTATTGTACTACATGTATATAATGTTATATATCTGTATTATTACTGATTTGTTATTATACATTATTATATTCCTCACTTTTACTTTGAACGGGAATATGAGGAAACTACATTTGTGGTCATTTAATGCACATAAAGAACATTTATGTTTATGGTATTTATCGAGCTTCTTATTTGGATTTATTGCATAATGTTAACTCTACTGATTTGTATCTGTTTATAGCTTTAATATATGTATAATGTTGATTTATGACACACACACACACACACACACACACCTGCTCAGAGAATTCAGCCACCAATATGAAGTCTCTGTGGAACTGGGCGGAGGAGGTCCAGGGGTTGGATGGAGGTAAAAGGGGGACCGAGAGTTCTTCAGGTAGACCCTCCCGGTCCTCTTCCCCGAACCCCTCAGTGCCGGTGAAGGCCAGCAGGTCCGGAGACCCGATCATCTTCAGACCATGAGGTTCAACCCATGGAGGATCTAGCCAGCACCGGGTACTGAGGACATCGCAGTGATCCAGTGCGTCCCCGGCCTTCCAGTCGGCGAGTCAGCTGCTCACACGGGACGCAACAACAACAACAACAACAACAGCCGGAGAGTTCAGAACTTATTGCGCAGTTGACTCAAACCAAGAAGTGTAAAACTTCGCTTCCGGTGACCGAGCGTCCCTGAAAACAACAAAGGGGCGTTTTCAGGAACAAGACATCCGAGAAAACCTAACGGAGAAGCGAAACTTCTTCCCGGCGGGCGCGAGTCACGCGGCCCGCTGACCTTTGTCCCGGTACCGGCGCCTCTCGGTGTCACGTATCTGACCGGCGGACTGAAAGCCTCGACCGGCTATATTTAGCCACGTGACGGACGCCGCGCCGGCACGGCTCCCGTTCTGTTGCGAAAGCGGCGCTTCGCGGAGGTCTCGCGTGTAGAAAGGTCTCGAGTCTAGTCCGTTAGACTTCCGGTCACCAGTTTCAAAATAAAAGTTTTTTTTTTTTTTAAACCGCCGTTGGAAAACACTCAGTTAATTGAGCAAGCAAACTTAAATACAGTCTATGGGCAAAACTCCTCCAGGCCTGGAACAAAGAGAGATTAGAAACAAAACTATTTTACTCAGATGTAGGCTTTGACCCAGGAAGCCAAACATAGTGGTGTCAATAAACCAGTACAACCTGTAAGTGCACACTGCAAGCAAGAGACAAACATTTGGCCCTAATCAGATTATTTTGTTGTCACTGCTGCACGTGACTTGTGAGTTACATTTTACTCTTTCTGATCGTTGATTCAGGTTTTTTAAAAGGTCATATGAGGCCCTTGGTAACTGGTAACAATAACTAGAGACACCATCAACCACATAGGATATAGATCCTTAAATTGGTTCCATTACAACTGCAGCACAACCACATGTTATGTTTCCGGATGATTGTCATATTCGTTAGGCTACCTCTCATGAGTGTAAACCTATCACTTGTCTTTGTGACACTCGATTCCCCCCCCCCCAAAAAAAGGGCAACGGAGCAAGAATCTAAACAAATGCTTTAATTTGTATTTGCAGTTAAACTGTTCAATCGCACAAAATACATTTTCCTTTATTCAGCAAGAACTCACAACTCGAGAAACGGTCACAACATTCATACGGTATTTAAAAAGCAACTGCATACAATTTTGGAGGCAACTTTAATCATAATTTAAAGGGTTAGTTAACCCACATACAATTGGCAACAGACTGAACACCAAACCAGACAAAAATACTGCACACCTTAACCTTCAGTATGATAAAATAGACCATTTGCGTTAAATAAGTTAGACAAACTAAATAGTTTTTATAAGTGCATTAAAACCGGTTGGTATTAGGCAGGTCGTTCATTTCCTGCATAGTTACATTATATTAAAAAGGAGCTTCAGGAAAATGATGCAGAGCACACGCCATCAGTTAGAGGACATAAACTGTCCTCTCCTTTAATTCGTACGTGAACTGTATGAACTGCATGTGGCCACGCTGACCGTCACCGACTCCCTGTGAGAAAACAAAAATCATTCAAACTTAAATGCAGACTTTGGTGGCTGTGGTTTTCTGATCAGGCACGTCCTGAAGCATCGTGTCAAACATGTTGACGAACACGTCTCCATCCCTCCTGGAGAGGTTCCTTTAGCCCGCCATCGCTCCTCCTCCAGTGTGGCGCATGCTGCCGTTTTGTAATTCAAACGGTATTCCTGCATCAAAGCAGGACGGAGGAGCTAAAGAACGGGAGTACGCAGTCGGAAGATCATGACGTCTTAGCTTTGACCGATAAAAGGTGACTCATTTGATCTGTGTGTGTGTGTGTGTGTGTGTGTGTTCAGACAAGTTATATAAGCAGTATTTCAGGCTCTGACACAGCGCAGTACAGCATGAAACCCATCTGGTCCACCTGGTCCTCTGACAAGCCGCTCAGCAGATTGACAGCTGGCTTGAAGTAGCTGTGCAACGCCCCTCGTTCCAGGTAGCCAATCAGCTCTGTGATGCACTGCTGGAATCTCACATCCAGGCTGATCTCGGACCAGTCGCTTTCACTGTCACTGAGGTGCAGGACGAGATTGGCCAGCGGGGCGGCTCCGAGCGGCCGCAGGGAAGGGTTCAGTCTGCACACCGCCTTGAGGGTTTTGAGCGTGTGCCTGCGGCGTCCGTCGTCGGTGGCGTCGAGCTGCGTCAGCCGCTGATTCTCCCACGGGTAGAGAGACAGGTGCCAGGCGTTGACCCAGGGAGAGGTGAGCTCCGGCTGGGCAGTCAGAACCACGTCCTCCTCCCTCAGCACAGGCAGCATGGAGATGAACAGGGGCTGGTCGCCGCTCTCCGTCCCGTCTTCATTTCCAGGCCTGAAGGAAAAAGTCCATTTGAGAGAGCAAGCACATCAAGTTTAAACACACAAACATCACGCAGGTTGATTGATGTGACTTGTGTTCCTATTTAGATCTCTGGATGTGTATTTAGATGTCTTAGATGCGTTTTTGGCGTCACTCTCGGCTCCATTTTCCACGTCCTGAGAAAAACATCTTAGCTGCATCGACAACTATTCAATAATTGTGTCATTACTGCCTTCTAAACTTCAAACAGCTGAGTTAACGAATACAAAAAACAAGCACTTCTTTTGTAGTTGAATCTCAACATTGGAAACAACAATAGAAGGACGGACACACACCGAATCTCCAGTCTCAGGTCTGGTCCTCCCAGTACAGGTCTGACGAGACAGTCCATAGTGCTGCTGATGGACGGCCAGTTTATGGTTTCCATCACGGCTTTGCTGAACATGTTCACAACCGCTTCTGCAGACAGGTAACTACCCACCAGGTACCTACAAGACACAAAGAGAGACCGGTTCACCGAAAGGCTCATTTTTACAGCAGAGTGTTTTCTAACAATCAGTTGATTACTGCTGCTTCAATTTAATTACAGAGGCTCATTAGCATCTCCTTTTCACACTGAATAATTTATGTTGGTCAATGGTAAATAAAACTAAATCAGTGACTTCATATATTACGCATTTAAATCTGATTCAATGTTAATATAAAAAGAAAATATTGATTAAGGCTTTTTAAGGATCCTGTCTTTGACCACATGTTAAATACAACTTTAATCTCTAAAAAGGTTTTAGTTAGTTTTAGTTGAAAAAATTAGTGAATTTGATTAATTGTCATAAAAATAAATACATTTTCTTTTTTTAAAAGCCACATATTCTGTGATTCCAGCGTCTCAATGGGATAATTTGCTGCTTTTTCTTTGTCATACATCATTGTAAACTGAATATTTTGGTGCTTTTGGTCAAACATAACAAAACATTTGAAGACATCACTTTCTGCCCTGCGAAGTTGTGGTAGGCACTTCATAAACTAAAGGATTAATTAATTAATTAATTATCTAAATTATGAAGAGCTAATTAGAGAAGAAAGGTGGCATTAAATTGTGAGGGTATTTGAAATGTATACAATTTAAATATATATATTAAATAGATCTATTTAAATAGAAGGAAACACCTAAAAGTGCATGCCGCTTGACAAATTCAAAATATTTGGGTTATTTGTGTGTGATCACCTGTCCCAGTAGCTGAGTCCTTTGGGGAAATATTCCAGATTGACCCGTCGGACCATCCAGTGTAGCGGGTGTGTGAGCAGCGTCTCCTCTCCCGGGATGAGGCGCCACAGAGAGGCTTCCAGCTGCAGAGGCACCAGCAGACATGCGTGGTCCGCACTGACCACCTAAACGCACACAGAGACATGAACCCAGGCGGTACTCATCCAACACCTCGCTGTACAACACAGAGGGGGCAAAAGAAGAGAATACAGTGCGTGTACCTGCAGGTCATCCAGTAGAGATCCTCCAAGGCTCATTTCTCCCAGGGGCATGTCAGGAAGACGGCTGTGCAGAAAGCCCTGGATCTCACTGCAGATGTCCACAGCTAGAGACTGAGCCCTGCGGACCTCGGCTGGAGCGAGTGCCGCCCTCGTGTGATGGAACAGCTGCAGTCGCTCCTACACACACACACACACACACACACACACACACACACACACACGTAGACAGACGGACACACACACACACACACACACACACACAATGTTACAGCGCTCAGGCAGAAGACGACTGTACAATGTGCATGCATCTCCTTCAGAGGAGGCACTTTTACTGTGATGCCGAGATGACAACTCTACACATGAAGGTGACAAAACTGTTTTGATGTTTTTACACTTCCGCTGGGAAAACACACCGCTGTCTCTCGAGTAATATAATATTTAAGGTCTTTCTGTGCCTCCAAGCAGATTTAAAGCGTATCTAGCTTCTGTACTGGGGCGTATTCCCAAGTGAAGCAGAATATTTGAGCGGTTATGAGGGATTCAATTCAAATCCTTCACATTTTATTGGACAGCTATAAAAGTGGGCGGGCTTAAAATGTAGTGCATTATATATATATATATATATATATATATATATATATATATATATATATATATATTAAAAAGTTAAGTGTAGCTGCTGCATTAACAGCTTAAAGCGTATTAAAGCCCATATTCATGGCAAAACTGGACCCAAGAAGCACCTGAAACAATGGACGCAGTCATAGAAAAACACAAGTATTGGCTTTTTTTCTAAACCAGGTGTGCACATCCCAGTATTCATTGTAAAAAAAACATTGTTTCTGCGATGCAGAATAGAAAATGGAGACGTTCAACTTTTTACAAAAGATACAATTTAAAAAAAGGCAAATCCCATTGCTTCAAATCCCCTCGTGTCCAGTCATGCGTTTGCAGCTGAGCTGCTAACATTTACTGAACAAATTGTTTCATGTAGCTCATACAGAACAATCCACAACCGTTCTGCTTATGTGGGCGTTCTGCACACTAACTCAAAAGCTGTCAAAGCTTCATGCTTGTTTGACTTCCTATACGCAGCCAGTGCATAAAGCACACACAGTATTGTAATTATGCGAGGCTCTCTGGGCTCTGTGCAGCATAACCAGTGCATAACAATGCGTATCCCCTAAGCACTGCGCTTTAAAAAACATGTTACACACACATAAATGAATGAGCCGGCACCAAGCAAAGCTCTTAGAGCAGCTGTAAGACCGACTGCATAATCTATGCCATCAAGAGCTCCCGAGGCGAAAATGTCAGCGGGTACCTGCAGACTGCGGACGCACACCTGGAGTCTCTTGGACTTTGACTCGGGTTTAGATGACACCTCCGGAGAGGGCGTCTGAGGTTGTTGTGAAAGCTCAGCTGAAAAAGAAAAAAATGAAAACTGCGGTCAAGTAAATACAATGACGATTAGAGCGTATACCTTATTATATACACCTCACAGATATTTCTGTGTGTCTCCTTTGGGTTCGGTGGCTGGGATGTAGCACACACACACACACACACACACACACCTTTCTGCTGTCTGGTTGCCTTGGCAATGTGTTTCATCACCACGCCCTCGATGCCCTTCTTGATCAGTGTCGGGGAAGCAGAGACCAAACTCAACTCCTCCCAGCTCTCAGCCATCTTCTGCTTCTCTTTTTCATCATCGGCTGCACGGCCCGCGCGCTCTATCAGCTAAAACACAAACACTCATCGTCACAGGCGGCCTGCGTGACCGATAGTACCGTGTGCAAACACTGCCATAACCCGCAGGTAAACCAATTCAGATTGAAAAGGCAACACAGACAACCTCAGCCTCATGCAACGTTAGACAGGGGTTTCTGCATATTTTATAAAAAAAAGCACTCACCCGTTTCACTGCCAGTGTAGCGATTCCGAGCACGGCAGCGCCACCGACTCCCAGAACCAGCTGGGCATTAGACAGCAGGAAATCAATCACCATGGCGATGCCATCCTCTCCTCGCCTACGACTGCCCTGGAAGTTCATTGCTTCCTTTTTTTTGTTGCAGGTTAGCCTTGGGAAAGGAGATCGGCATAACATAAATTCAAGTGGGCAGAGAGTAACGAGACATAACTGTCAGGTAGAGGGATCCCTAGAAATCATGGGATGTAGCTGAACAGCCACATGAATGTCAAGAAGTCAGAATAACGACAAACTGAGTAATATTTCAAGATGGACTGACATGTATAAAAGTAAACAAAGTCAAAATCGTGATGGAGTGGAGAAACAAACAAACAAACGCCTTAATAACTGTCAGAAAACCGGTAAATCATAGAATTCACGAGGATCAGATCTCAACCAAAGTAAAAAAAAAAAATAATTAAAAAAAGGTTTTGGACCGACGTGTTAGAGAAAGCACTCTCCGTCTCCAATACACCAAATGAGAGAATATCTTTCGGAGGACTCATCATACAGAAGAGCTTCTCTTTCTGATTCAGCTTTGATTTTTTTGTGAGTGCATCGAGCTCCCATCACAGAAACAAATTGCTTCTTCTTTTTTTTTTTTTTTTTTCAATACAGTCCCTGATGTATTAAGTAATGCAGTTTACATGAAGACGATTTATCTTTTATTGATTAAAGAATCTTATTCGATGCTGTATGGATTGTAAATCCCCTTGATACCATTTTTTTTTTTTACATTAGGCTATGGAAATAATAGCGACTTGGCTAATTAGTGCAATTTTTCCATCATTCATCTTTGTTGGCAAGTCCAGTTTTGGGAAAATAATCACTCTGTTGAGGTTGTTTATTGGCCTTAAAACACAGAGCAGATCATATTTTAGTCGTTTAACAACCGTGGTTGCATCTTGTTTTAAAAACAGGAAGCTCACAGAATAATCAGACGTGCATTCTACTAACAAAAAGGACGTGGGAACTGAGCCGTTGGTTTGTTTCTCTTGGCTGCTTCTGTGCCGGAGAAGTTGATGGCAAATGGGCTTTTAGTAGGAATATAACAAATGTAATGTTTTTAACAAATGGTCGAGTTTCATTGCAGTGTTTCATTAAACATCCAGCGAGACACAGAGAATGCAGGCACCATTGCACATCAAAATGTTTTCTGTAATATTTTTTTCTTATTGGTAGAACAGCTGCCTGTCTGACTTTAAAACATGTGATCAAGGGTTGTAGGACGCTGCGGCCTTGCAACGTTTCTCAAAGCCGAAGCCATATTTGACCAATCACCTGTTGAGACCGACATGTAACCACGATATAAATATACTTTTTCTGTTTGTACAAAACTTGACCGTGTGCACTGTTCTCATCTTATTTAGCTGCAGTCACCTGGTATCCAGAAATAGCCACAGGACACGACTTTAAACCATTTCAAACGAGTTGCGTCTCCTCTCTTTTTTACCCCGAGGTACCGGATCCCAAGAATGGAGACATGTTCTATTTATAGACCCAATACATGCCTGAGTCAGACCAGCTGGGTCAAATACATAACAGCCTTGCTCGTCGGGTTACAGCACAACAAATGTCGGCAGCAGGTTCAGTACCGAGGTGACACTTTCAACGTTTGATGTAAGCTACATTACCGTCAGGTCAACCAAAGAATTCCTGGTGTTGACAGGTTTTGGTCGAGCCGATTGTAGCTGCAAACAAATGGAGGAATTCTCACACGCTGAGTTTAACGCATTTTTTGTTATCGTTCACCTGGCATCCTCTGCGGTGTTACGGTATAACAGGTGACCGTGTTAACTGGCGACTTTCAGCCGAACGCGCCCCGTTGTCGTAGTTACGACAGCTGTTGAAAATAGGACCGTTTTTTTTTGCTGTCCTATTTTCAACAGCTGTCGTAACTACGACAACGGGCGCGTTCGGCTGGAAGTCACCAGTTAACCCGTAACACCAGTGTTTGTTTCAACACAGTCAACAGACGTTTAGTAACGTAACTCGATAAATGTGCATCTAGATAACTTTAATTTAAGTTTAGCGCGTGCAGAGATAAACGGACAAACGGCTGGTCGCGGCTAACGTCAGTTCGTAAAGCTAACCAGCTAACTTAACTAGTTAGCAGGTTAGCTTAGCTTGGTTAACTTAGCTAGTTAGTTAAGTTAACTAGCTAGCGGACGTTAGCAGTCAGCGACAACCTCCACAACTCCTCGGTACACTTACCACTTAGTGCGGAGAGAAGTACGACATTAGCGTTTCGATAAAATACGTATTTAAAGAACAAAGCGTGAAGTTACTTTCAATTGTTTCACGGACATAAAAGTAAACATAGCTCGACCAGCTAGCTAACAGCGGCTGTCTTCTTCTTCTTGTTCTTTTTTTCTTCTTCTCCTCCTCCTTTAATTGCGGTAGAGAGCAGCGGCGCCCCAGAAGAAGCTCCGGAACATCCACAACAAATGTATTATATCTGGAGCAATCTCACTACGAGAAGGTCCATCTGGAAAGTTACTAAATGATTGTACTCAATTGTTTAGGTACTTGTTGTACATTACTCGGTATTTCCATGTCATGATACTTTTACTTCCGTCTCACATTTTGGAGAAAAGTATTGCACTTTGTTACTACATTTATTTAAAAAGAGCTGTAAGATACTTTTCAAATTAAGATTTTGAATTAAAAAATGATGATCAGTTTATAAAATATGATCCGTTTTTAAAGATTAAACTTGCAAAAGCACCACTTACATTGATTGATACAATAATAATAATAATGCCATTATGAGTGCTTTTACACGTCACGTACATTTACCTTACATTTTGAATGTGCTTTATTTGTAGTGGAGTATTTTAATAGCGTGGTATTGCTACTTTTAGTTGAGTAAATGTTTTGAATAAAGCCACTCAGTGCTTTTGATCATATCGTCTTCGTCACGCAAACTGTGATTGCCAATCTGTCAATTCTGGTCATTCAAAAATGTAGATTCGGCTTCATTCACTTTTCTTTTAGCAATCACAGTGATTATTTCAACAATTAAAGCAACGAATGGAGAGAGTTTAGCGATAACCCCACAGTTGTGGTCTTGAAATAAAGTCCTGATTCCTATTTGTCTGAGACAAAATTGTAATTTATTTTTTAGAAAGTAATTTTTCCATTTGAACCAAGGTTTATTTGTATTTATGTGTAACTCCAGAATAACCAACCATCCAAATATGGCGGAGTGGGAGCAAGAAACAAATCTTTGTTTTCAAGGATAATTACGGATATTTTGAGACACATTGAACGAGACATTAGAGGGCCGGCGTTGTTCAAACATCACCAATGTAGATGAGGAAAAAAAATTAGGTTTAATACAGAACAGCAATAACATAGCCTCCGTCACTTTACAAGGTAAGCAACTTCAAACCCAAACAGGAGTGTAAAACAAGGCCTGAGGTTCTCATCACTCCATAAAACATCAGTTTAGTCGCTGCGCCGTATTGTAACCTCCACAAAGACGAGTCATACGGCAGAATCAAATCATAATGCAGGAAACATTTCTGCACATCTGCCAGTTGTTGGTTTTTTTTTTATTAAATTAAACTGCGCCGGGGAGGCCGAAGTGAACCGAGATCTGGGATGGCAAAGAAAAAAAAAAAAAGGTAAGGATCAGAAATGTGGGTGCAATAAAAAGCAAATGTTTCTTTCTGCATAAAAGTTGCCCCAATCAAAGACTATACAAAAGTATTGTACATTATAACAAGTTAGATTACAGCCCAGGTTTTCTTTTGTACAAATCCATACATACATCTTTTTTTATTTTTTTTAGCTCTTGTGTTCTGTACATCTTGGTTACAAAAAAATGCATGCCATTTTTGAAGTATCTATGGACATAGAAACAATAAATGTTGAATTTAAAAAGGTAAATTAACAACAAAGCCGAACTGGAGTTAATAACTTGAGGTTCTGAACTTTGGAGCAGAGACGCCAGCTTCGTCTGCCAGAAACAAAATAATGCACCTCAAACTCATCCAGACTCAAAAAAAAAAACCAAAAAAAAACGCAGACAACATGATAACTGTGCTCCTCGTGACTAAAACAGGAGCGAGAAAAATGACAACCGATCAAAAGAATGTTACAATATTGAAATACATAAAAGATATATTTATATGTATACGTGAGAGAGAGAGAGAGAGAGAGAGAGAAAGGGGGGAGGGAGGGGTGCTCAGTGGCGTCTCATTTTGACTTTGCGCCCTGAACTCTCCCGGTGTTTGTCGGACTCTTGACCGCGTCTCCAGTAGTTCTCGGAGCTGATGCTGGGCCGGCGGTGGTGGTGGGAGTTTGACGGGTGTCTGTTCTCCTCTTTGTCCATCTCCAGCACCCGCGGTCTGTTGGGGGAGGGAATCTTCATTAATGCAAATTACATGACACCTGTTCACCAGGAACCCGTGAGAACGCCGTTAGACATTTTTGCAGGAGTGTGTCTTGCGCTCTTTCCAGACAATATGTAACATTACCGGCTTCATCCATCTGTTTAACCGATGGCTTTTCGTCATTTAAAAACACAGGTGACTGTAAAGTTAATGTTCCTCGTGGATTCATTCAGACATGAAAGCACATTTACTTGTGTGTGAGTGAGAGAAAGAGAGCAGTGAGTAGAACATGTGATGATAGCCAGAAAGAAGAGGGCTGTCTGTTCTCTCACAAGCTGCATCACTGATGGATTTTAAATTATTTTGCCTTTGAAGTCTTAATTAATGACCATTGTGGGCGTGAGGGCCGCTCACAAGCGAGTCCACGGATACATTCTCACAATAATCTCATCATTTAATGTTATTAGAGAACGAATTCAGCCGCCTGTTTTATAACATATGAATGTCGGTTAGGTTGGGACTCCTTTTTCCATCACTTAATGTGAAATACGTGTGTGTTCGTCTGATTATTACTGTGGTAGAACATTTGAACCGGTGGAAAATAAGTTAGAATTAGTATAAAATAGGCTCTTTCATAGTTTATTAAATTGATTGTGTGCTAAAGATTTGGCGATCGAGAACAAATCTATTACAGGAATTGTAGAAAGCGAAACAAGAAGCACTTGTGCTGCAAGTCTTCACGTTCATTCCTTTCAGACTTGTGTCGTGTTGCCGGTGATACAGAAATAATACCGTGCTGACTTTTACATAAAAGTGAGCAGGGTACTCATTCAGACATGACTGACGTGTTTAAAAAAAAGAAAGAAAAAAGGTCATCACGGGTCCACTTGGTTCCTAATAAGCGAGATCCGATTCATTCATATTCGGGCTGTGTCCAGACTATATTCAGTCTGACTAGGTCTGGGGTCAGTGTGTCAATACATCTCAGTGAGCGCACTGAAAGCAGCCCTACATTAACTAAATGCCCCGGGGCTGCGTTGCTGGGGAGGGAGGGGGGGACGTTAGTTTCAGGTTCCAGAGAGAGGGTGAAATATGATCCCGCAAATACGACTCGAGAAACAGTTTCAAGGGTTTGAGGGCTCGTCGGATGCCAAAACACTTCACGGTAATTATAATGTAACGCGAGAGGATTTTAGAGCTCGTCTTTTGTTTTGCAACGATCTGGAGGTAAGCGGTAGAAAAACGCCGTCGCAAAACAATCAAACGGGAATATGTGCTTGAACATTATTTGATTGGCCAAAGCAGCGCCTGGTCAGATGAGGTGGCAAACTTCTTTTTTTTTTTTTGCCAGAGCCCTCTGAGTTTCCATCCCTCGCTCTGTCAATAAAATCAATGCGATAGCTGCATTTTTTTTCTTAAAGCAGCGCTAATACCCGGTGGATCTAATCATGTGATGCATCATAATAATGGAGACAAATGTTTTTTTTGGGCGGAAATGGAGTCGGTAAACTGTGAATTTTAAAGGGGAAAGAACAATTATTGTTACTCTTTTCTACCACAGCTGCTCGTTAAGCAGTTGTGCATCATGTTGCTGGTATGCGTCTATTTTACGAGTTTCTCTGATGCTTACTAAGGAAAATATCATATAACACTTTCCTCTGATGTTAGCTAAGTGGCTCTTAATACAAGGTGTGACTGTTCTCAGACCTGTTTTTCACTGACAAGGTCTAACTTTTTAGTTTATGCAAATATAGTAGGTTTTTCCACAGCTCCGTTCGGACCCGTGAAGACATTTGGTGCGTCTGTATACCTGCGAGCAGCATTAGAATCTGCTCTGCGATGAGAGCGTTTGGCTTTCAGAGGAGCCGGCCTCTCGACAGGAAAAGAGCCTTCAGAGTCCAGTCGAGGAGCATCTGGTCGGGTCCTGGGCAACAGAGGAGGGAGCAGTTAAAACACAAGGACCAGAGAGATTTACCACTAAATAATTCACTTTTAAAAAAAGAAAAGAAGAATTGGCCCTTTTGACTTACTTTCTAAGTATGATTACTGCACGACGGGCCTTGATGTCTTGTGGGCGGATGCAGTGGGTGATGTCATCAGCAGCGTAGCCACTGAGAGAGAGAGAGAGAGAGAGAGAGAGATGCCATGAGCCCCTCAGACACACTTAAAAAAAACAACAACACCACAAATAAGCAACGCAATCAAATGCAGGGCAGCAACACAAAACACGTAGTCACCTGAGCACCGTGACGCTGCCTCTCCTCACGGGCAGGACGAACACCGGCTCCGACACCCGGATCGGTTTGAACTGGAAGCGGCAGCCGAAGCAGAGCGCGCTGTCGCTGAAGAAGGACACGGACACGATGGGCCGGGCGAAGATGTGCAGCGGGTCCACGTGCGACACGATGCAGCCGCCCGGCTGGTAGTCGTTGATGACCGCACTGTTCACGAACCCTTCCGGGACCACTCCGCTGGACACCAGGCGCTTGATCACCAACTCGTGCACCCAGCTCGGGATTTCGTCCACCTCTCCTTTGGGGTACAGCCTCTCCTGGCCGGGTCCCCGCTTCTCCAGCTGGGACCCGTACGTGTACCCTTCCCCGAAGAAGTACTTGTTGCGGAGGGGCGCCCTGTCAACCGTGTGCTCGCGGTAAAGCCCCGCCTCCCCTTTGGCCACCACGTCGTCGATCTTCTCCTCGATGAGGGCGCACTCCTCCGGCGTGAAGATGTTCTCTTGCAGGATGCTGCCCTTCACCCGGCCGGCCTCCTGCTCCCGGCTCTCCGCGCTGTCGTCGCTGTGCCCGTGCTGCTCGTCGTCGTCGGACTCCCGGAACTTGCGCTTCACGCTGCCCTTCCCGTTGCTCTCCCCGTCCGCGTATTTGTTTTTCACCTCGTCTCGATGCGGAGTCATGGATTTGAGCTTGTCCCTCAGGTCAGAGTACCCGCTGGATGCCATGTCAGCCACCCCGCCCCCCCCCAAAAAAAACCCGACTGGGCGAAGTGCGACGTGAGCTCCGGAGCTAACGGCTAGCTAACGTATCAGCGCCGCATCTCCGCACCGTTTTAAGGGACTTGTTTTAATATAAAACCGGACGTCAACAGGAGTCTTTGACGGTGGACTAGCTTAAGGGACCCGCACACACACACACACACACTGACGTGTAGCTAACGCCACGTCCGCGCACTGAAACAGCAGCCCCGGTGTGTGAAACCTGTCAATCCGTGTGTCCGATACCACCGGAACGCAGTCAGCCGGCGGTTTAACGGCTAACGGCCGCTATCCTACGTTGCTTGGCTACGAGCTGGCTAACGTTAGCTTAGACTAGCCTGGCTCGGTCTGTCCGTCGCCGCTTGGAAATACCGACGAGCCGACGCAGCGACATTTCACGTGTCAGCCCGTTAAATTCCGGACCCCGGTGCTCCGGAGACGTTTCCACTCTCGCGTGGACTCCGAGGGTTCAAGAGGAAAAACATGGTTGTGTTCGCAGCGAGGCTCGACCGCCCGTAGCCCGTTTTCCCCTTAGGAAAAAAAAAAAAAAACTCGTGTAACCTGCCACAGATCGACGCATGCTCAGTGGTGACCTGCCAGGTTTTTTTTAGGGGGCGGGGGGGGGGGGGGGGAGGGACTTTCACGTGACCTGAGCGGCCAACACGCGCATGAATCCATTTTTGGAGCCGAGCTAAAAAGCGATTGCTAATTTTGTCCCACTGAGGTCTCGTTTACTTCCAGAAAGTTCACAATGTTTATTTATGGTTGTCATTTTATTATTAGTGGTATTTATCGTGTTGATAGCTATAATAATAATATTACACTTTATGTGTATACTTTTTATGATTTAGTTCTGAAATTATCAATTTGGTCAATTTATTATTGACCAACAACGATTCAGTAACACGTTTCATCATTTATTAAGTCATTTATCATAATTCCTCTGCTTTGTAGCCTATAAATTGCATTATTTGTCAGGCAGTCAAGCAATTTGAAGACATTGCCTTGGACTCTGTGCACACTTTGCCAATTGTCTGGCGTTTTATAGATAAAGCGATTTGTTGTGAAATGTAAAAATTAAACAAATCATGAAAATAAATAACAAATATTTTAGAAGCTTTGTTGAGTTTTATGCATATTAAAACATTTAGTTGTGGCATTTATACCGATACCTCTTCATACAAAATACTTATTGTTTAATCATTTAAACAACAGACAGCAGAAGTGCTCATATTTCTCTTTCAAAATAGCTGATTTTATTTAGATAAAATATTCTTTACAAAACAAGAAAGTTAATGCATTAACATCGGTTGAATACAACAACTGTTTAACTAACATTACGTTTTTTTAAAATAATAAATCGTATAAATAAAAATAAATAAAAAAACATGTTGGATATCAGTTATAAAACGTTGTAATGACAAGGCACGGGCCCTCAAAGCTGCCTCACTGTTCATTAACAGTTTCTGTACATTTTAAAAAGTCTCTAATGTTTCATCAATCAAAACTACAGTAGCAAGTGCAATTATAAAGGTTTTAATCTGAACTAATATTTACTTTTCACTGTCTTCAGTATGCACTTTGTTCAGTGAATGCCGTATGATAATCTAGTAAGAGATAGACTGACTTCAGGCTACGCTTATGCATTCACATATAATATTAGAACCCCTGAAGGCAAGAAGAGGTAGTCTATTTATAAGGGTTTCCTCTACATTAATGTGTCCATGCGACTGTGTGTGCTATAACATGGTGATTTCACTGGGTGGCAGGATGAGCCGCCTCTCCCGCACGGACATCATGTTTTCCACCTGCATGGCGATGACTCGACACAACTCCAGGCCCTGTGGACGTACAGCGGCAACATGAGCGCAGTAACGTAGCAACTCCACTCACTTGCAAATGATCATGCGTGGCCCTCTGAAGAGTGTCCTTGTCCTTGTCCGTGTTTGCGTAATACCTGCTCCAGCTGCAGCTGAATGACCCGCTGTGTGTCCATGTCCCCCAGGGTCAGGTCTACATACGGGTAGCTTGTTCCAGCAGTGGGTCTCTGGGTGCGGCTGGACTGCACCTCCACCAGGGGGACCACTGCCATCAGCTCCTGCACCACAGAGACCAAGTGTTATACATGTGTATATATAAAAAAAAACACAGCTGAAACCGCTATGTGACTCTACTCTTACGTGTGTGTTTTTGTGCAGGAAGTGGAGGCCATGTTGGTTTACGGCAACGATGCAGGGGGCGTAGAAGGTGGTGGAGCTGCTGCTTTGGACATAGAAGAACGAGGAGCCGAACATGGGGAATGCACTGATCAGCCCTGCACACACAAAGACACAGAATGTACCCCACAGTGTCACATTTTTATTCATGGCCTCTGGACGAAAAAAATAATTAAAAAAGCATTTTTGAAGCTTGAGAAAAAAAGTGGTAAATGTCTTCTGTGGCTCTGGAGGGGATTTGTCCAAATTACCCTGGCGATGTCATCACTATCATAGTTTGAGATGCATTATAGGAAATATGGGATCTGGTGTTTTGTGGATTCTACAAGAGACTAAAAGTCAATGAATCTTGGCCTCTGTTGCTTCGGGTTTGTTTAATCTGTCTCTCAACATTATGTAAGAGAAACACTGAATCCCTGGAGCAGCACAAATATTTTCAGTATTATCACAATATCCTTAAAACAGTGCACATTTACACATTAACGTTGTGGCATTTCTTCTGTTCCTGTCAATGTGAAGATCAATCCAACTCCACAGTTCATTGTTGACTCTGGAAACAACAAAACTGCTGTATTGTAACAACTTAAGGTTAAGTTGGAGCGTGTAACCGTCTTACACATATAGTGATGGAGGAGTCCAGTCGTAGAAGGTGGAGTTGTTACAAAATCACAAAAAAAATGTAAGTATTTGTTTGACCTGTAGTGTATTAATGTGAACAGGAGATAATACCCATAAACTGTGCTCTGGCCTGGTGCGGGCTCAGGATCTGCACTTGCTGCACGTGCTGCGTCACCATGGTAACCCACTGCTGGGGTGGCTGCCTCTTGAACAGAGGTGTGGCGATGTACTCTGATAGTTCATGTCTAGAGGAGAGAAGAAGATAAACATGGAGTCGGCTTCACTCAGTGATTTCTTAACATTTCTCTGAATGATTTTACTCAGTGAGCTGTTTGGTGTGTGTGTGTGCGTGTGTGTGTGTGTGTGTGTGCAATATTTAAAACACAACAACTGTTGACTGCATTCTCTCTTCAACAATTAGTTTCTTCCTGTACGGTTGTTGAACATCAGCGCTGAATGCAAAATGTAGAAAACATGGATTGCATCTTTAGTGCTGCTCTACTGTAACAACTATCTAAGTTGTCCACATTACACCTAAATAATAAAATATACAACATTTAACAACAACACATGCCCATAAATCTAATGTGCACCCTCCAGTGAATGTGCTGAAGCAGAAGCTCCGCTTAAGGTTGATTTAGCTAAAATAATTAACCCGCAGGTAAAATGGATTTTTGTTGGGAGATTTATGCTAATTTCACTTTGATATTTCGGTCACGTTAAATTTTCAAATTAAAATGGATTGGTGTTAATAGGGAAAAGGGGAAGGTTAAATGCACCCTGAAATAATAAATAAACATAATTTAATTGCTCTAATTGCAATAATGAGAATCTGGAGTCTCTAGTGTTGAATGTATTAAAACAAGATGGGCTCAATGGCTGTGTTGTGGAAACCTTTGAGGGAATAGATGACATTTTGGTGGGGATGTTTATATATATATATATATATATATATATATATATATATATATATATATATATATATATATATATATGTATGTGTGTGTGTGTGTGTGTGTGTGTGTAACCTTCTGTCTTTAAGAGTATCTTTTCAACCTATTTTCCCTAAATGATTAATGTGGACACCAATCATCGGGCAATTCCTCGTCCACTAAAAGTGCTTATTTTGGTATGGAAAGGACCCTACAGAGAAATAAAACATTTTTCTTTACCTTTAGCGTTCTTGTTCAATACTGGATTAACTGAAATTACCCGTTATCCTTTCTCTATTTTTTCCTTATTTTTTTTTACATTGTCTTTTTATAGTATGTTCTGGTACACCCTCAAAAGGAAAAAAAAAGGAAAAAAAAAAGGAAACATACATTTGATAAAGTTATGAACTAAATAAAGTTGATCCATGAAACCAGAAGCTGTGTATTGTAAACAGTGTGTGTGTGTGTGTGTGTGTGTGTGTGTGTGTGTGTGTGTGTGTGTGTGTGTGTGTGTGTGTGTGTGTCCTCACATGCTGGGGATGAAGACGATGTCTTTGGCTCTGTGCTGCAGAGCTGCCAGTTTGGAGATCTGGTGGAACTGTTGATCGCTCACTTTTCCATGCGTAAGAACATTTAGCAGGCCTTTACGGTAGTCCGGCAGGATCTAAAGACACACACACACACAGTCACGTGCACTCATGTTGGTAACGTGCACCGCGTGTGAGAAACTCCACCCGTCTGACCTGGTTGTAGTGCATGGCGACGCAGAGCTCGTTCTCAAACTTGAGCGGCTGAGTCCAGACGACCCGTCTGAACCAGAAGCTGTAGCTGCTGTCGACCGCCTCGGCCTCCGTCGCCACATCCAGGATGTACTCGTGTTTGTTCAGAGGACGCACATTCTGACCTGCATACACACACACACACACACACACACACACACACACATTACCCAGATATTTGGATAATCATCTCAAGATAAAGTTAAAACTAACGCAGCTAAATTATATTTGTCATCATGAAGGATTTCTCGTTTAAATCCAATACAAACTATACTGACATAAACACCGTGAACAAAGTCACGCTAATACTTGTGTAGACACATGTCGTGTGACCTGCTGTGTCTTTTCAATAGCACACGAGAGCGACAGCAGCTGCCAGCTGTTGTCATGTGGAGATATTTTAATGTTATACGGGAGGAGAAGAAACAACAACAGAATGCAAAGAGTTCTGTGTCAACGCTTCGGGGGACTAAATCAGTGTTGGAGCTTTCAGCGCTGAAAACCTATTAAGACCGAAGCAGCAGAAGGAATATGACAAACTTGTGCACAGGACACAAGAAACGCAACAAAAAAACCCTGCTTCTGCATTAAAATCAGAAAAAAAAAAAATAATAATTTAAGAAAAAACAAGCAGGTTGCCTTTGAAACCGATTGCGTCACATCAGGAGCGTTGACTTCATCCACTAATGATGGAAGTGTTTGCCAATTTGTGCATCGTGGTTTTCAATACATCTGCATAGATACACACACACACACACACACACACACACACAGTGCGCAAATAAATGGCACACCAACATTTAACGAGGGGGGGAAAGACGACGGCGTCATCGGAAATGAAAAAAGCGACATCGAGCCCGCCTGTCGTTATTTGGCCAAAAGGGACTCGCGGACTCGTGTGGGACTTTCTCCCGCGAGCTCGAAACCAGAGAACGGTCTGATACGTGATCTGTGAGTGGATCTGCTTCGCTGACACTGACGGGAAGGCTGACTTTGTGCACTAATACAATGTTTCGCCGTGTGTTTGTGTGTGTGTGTGTGTGTTTGTGCGAAAGTCACCTTTATGGGTGACTAAAAATATGGCGTATTCTTCCGTGGCCTCCGATTTGTGCAAACCCATCTCATAGCACAGCTCCTCGATCACCTCCAGGGCAACCTGAAAGACACAACGATGTCAACACCCATCCCAGCCGTCTCCTTGTAGACACTGAACACGGGAAACACTTACGGAGCACGTCTTGATTTTCACGTGACGTTCGATGCCTCCGGGAAACAGGAACAGCTGACGTTTTGAACTGCGTCCCGCCTGAGGAAGTATTAGCACACACTCGTATGGTACACACGGCACGTACTCTGGAAGTGTTCGACGATGGACCACAACACAGATAAAACCTACATATATCTGCCGGGGGGGGGGGGTAAACTATATTTAAGCCAAGCTTTTATGTGCTGTGCAACTCTGAGATAATTGTGCGTTTCATTAAGAATTGATGTACGAAATAGAGCATTCATTTAGAAGATGGGATTTATCACATTATTAATTAATCCACACAGAAATCCATGAGGCAGTTGAAGGATAAGGATGGTGGTATTCTAGAGTTTTCTTTGTCTCTTATCACGTTTTCACTTCCCTACTGAGATGCTCAGCCAAAAGTCAAGTGGTTCCTAAATAAATCTTTAGAAATGACATTAATAGTGTATTTTTGGGGGCTATTTTCAGGCTACAGTGCCCATGTTCATTGTAATGTCTCCTTAATGTGTTTTTAATCGTTTTTTGGACAACAATTGAGCTCTGTGGCACAGAGGAATACGCTTTGAATACATATATATATATATATTAATATATATTAATCTTTTCATGAGATTAGTTGACAAAGAAAAAAAGAGAATAGATTATCACTTGTCCTACCAGATTAATGCAGCTTACATCAATAATGTTAACACTATAATAATATATACAATAACATAGATGTAAATGTGGCTATGCTGCATAACGAGTGGCTTTTCTTTTTGCTGCTAATACTACTGCTCCATGGATTGAGGCATACATTTATCATTTATATTTGTATTTACATAAAGGATCTTAATACTTCCTCCACCCTAGCCGATGGAGGAAATGAAGCACTGACCATCACGGCCTTCAGCTCCACGCTGTTGGGTGGAACGATGCGGCCGCCGTACCGGAACGTCTTCTTCAGGTTCTGCTCACACGCTTTAGCGATGCCTAGCGCGCAGATGGAATCAACGTTAATGTGCTAACGTGCACAGCAGACTCACAACTTGGTGATGGGGTCCTGTTTTTATTACCCTGATACTGCACGGCGGCGCTGCGAGAAGCCTGCTGCAGGTTCTTCAGCAGGAAGGGCTTGAGGACTTCAGAGCAGCGATGGAAAGCGGTCAGGATGTACAGCAGCCTCCAGCCTCGTTGGCAACTATCACTGAACACACACACACACACACACAGAGGATTACAGGCTCTCTGAGAAGAAAGAAGAGCGCAGAGTGGGTTGGTTTGTTGTGGATACGTTGTTTATGTGGGAAAGCAGACTTACGGTTTGGAGCTGGTGTTAGCCGTAAGCTGTTTGAGGAGTTGGCAGTAAGCCTCATCCCTCATCAAGGTGAACTCTCCTATGAGCTGAGACAACACATACGCACACACGCACACACATTAGCAAACTGTCAAAGAGAATAGTAGCTTTAGAGAGAAAAAGACTGTGTGTATTTACCTTGAGGACAAAGTTGACCACTTCCTGTTCTGTCAATCCCCTTGATGGAGAGTCGCCCATGAAACGCATCACCGCTGCACAAATTACACACAACCAGGACACAAACACACACACACACACACTCATGCAGGTCAGCAATAATTTAAGTATCCAGTAGCATATTTTGCAGAGATATCCAGCGATTGAGAACTCAAAATATGATCCACGTCTCATTTTAACCAAGGATGAATCGGAGCCCGGGCGTAATGAGAGTAATGTAATAAGGTGATGTCATTAGAGGAGAGAAGGTGAAAAAAAACCACTTACACAGGAAGAGATCAGCTGCCACTCTGTTCATGGCTGGATCCATAAACTCTATCAGAGACTCAGTCAGAGGAATCTGTGAGGGAGAAAAAGTGTCAAACAACTCAATACACGACATACAGAAGATATATTTTATATGTATTTTAAGTTATAGCGAGGAGAAGGCACCTTGGAGAACTTGATCATTTCAGTGGGCTCTCTGAGATCTCTGTTCTTGCTTTTGCTCTTCGGGGAATCTCTGAAACACAAATCAGGCAGAATTAAGATTCAAAACAGCGTTGGAAGAAGTACAGAGATAATTTACTTTAGTAAAAGTTGCAATACCACTCGATACAAAATAAGTCCTGCCTTAAAGATTGTATTCAATACAAAAGTATTAGAGACAAAAAAAGTATTTCCATGTACTGATTCAACCAATATTACTGAATTACTTTAATATTGCAACTGGTTTAGGTGGAGCAGATTTTAATTACTCTACATGCTGCCTGTCTACATGCTCAATCTCAACGGGACTCACCTGGTTAAAAAAAGGTTTAAATAAAAAAATAAATGCAGCTGGGTGTCATATTTTATAAACTAATGATATGTTATGTCAAATTTAAAAAGTAACTGGTAATGATAGCTGTTAAATGAACGTAGTGGAACAAGCTATACTTTTCATCCCTAGATTTGACATGGTAGATGTTTCTGTGGGCACTCTCCTCTCCAGCGTCTCACCCCTTCCCGTTGGTTCCCCGCCTGAAGAACTTATTGGCGAACTCCAACATGTCATATTTACTGTCCTGCAGGGCCCTCTCATCCAGATCTCCTTCAGCGAGGCCGTCAAGGGAAACCTTCTGAAAGTCAAAAAGGTCGTCAGTGAAAAAACAATCAAGCCACGAGAGAACGCATTGGGAGAATGCGCGCCCCGTGCACCTCAATCGTTTGATCTATCTCGTGCGCAGCCATGGCGGACGCCACGGCAACGGCGACGGCCGATGACGCGGCAAACTGTCCCGCTCCTCCTCCTCCTCCTCCTCCTCGGGGCTCCGCCCTGCGGTCCAGTCGCAGCGACAGGAAGTCGGGAGGGGCGACGGGATGGACGCAGTCGGCCGGGAACGCGCCGCAGCGGCCGAACACGGCACCGAACTTCCACCCTGACGCACACGGATCGGAGAGATTAGGACAGCCAACACACACACACACACACACACACACACACACACACACACACACACACACCTGAGTCCTGATCACTATCGGCCTTTCCTCTCACAGCAGGTCAGCTTTTCATTTACAAGTCAGATCTGTATCGGCATGCTTTCCCCTCTCATTTGTAAGACTCTCTCGCCCGCGGCAACCCTGATAACATGGAGGCCAAACGGCAGCCTTTGGTCTAATTATAGATACAATACACACTCGTATTGACTCACATCAACTCCCTGCAGGGTTACCCGGAACCTTTGCCATAACAATGCATCAAATGAGTGTGAGAGGGGGAGGTCACTCTCAGGGGTGAATCCACGGAGGATAAGCACCTGACGCTTGCAGTTCCTCACAGCGTTGAGTGTCTTTCAGCTCATTGTTTTGGTTTTTCCGGCCCACAGCTTTACTGTTTTTGGTTCACTTTCACCTTTTTTCATGGATTTCATTTGCAGCAGCAGCACACACCTGTTTACCATGAAAAGGGCTCCGATAGTCTCACTGGACGCAGCCAGATGGGAGCAACGAGCTGGTGAATATAGTGGAACATTTAGCAGAAGCTCAAGGAGACCCAAAACCGAGCCAAGAGCAGAGGTAATATTGGACTTACATTCATAAGGAGGCGAGAAACAAAACCCTACATAAAAACTAGTGCTGGATGTGCACATATGAAACTGTTTGCTAACATGTTGCATAACATGCCGAATGACATAATAACATGTCAGAGCTTTATTTATAGTATTATGTTGAATATGGTAAAAACCAAGAAACGTCCCCCAGTTAATAACTTACATTATATGTACATGTATGTTCAAATATGCAATGTAGGAGAAATCTACAGATGCAACTAGACTGTGTAAGAAATACATAAATGTGTATTTTGGATGTTTTCCCACTAGTCGGAAAAAAAAAGACGTCAGCCCAATGAAAGAATGATGTTTGTGCCTGCAGCGGCTCTCCTTTAGTGGGGAGCAGCTGTTTGTCCCCCACAATGGGACTTACAGTAGGTATCCACAAACACAAGCTGTCCTCACACCCCCTGAGGTTTTAATACTTGATGAACAATTAATTGTGTAATGCGGCTCAGATCTTACGTTCATATTTGATATTATTAGTTCAAAAACTGAGCCTTTTTAGCCAATTAAACATGATGACAGAGGATGGATCCAAATTCCAGAAAACCTGGCCATTGTGTGCTACGTGAGGCTAATGTAATAATTTGGTTTTGAAGTCCAAATGTCAGCGCCCAAAGAAAACAATAAATGTATCACGGTAAATCACAACGAGTTTGTCTGTTTTTCTGTTGGGCGACGACATGAGGGCACTTCTCCTCATCTGTGACCGTCTTCTGCGTCCTCAGGAAAAGAATCAATATGGGCAGCGGCACCTATTTCTCAGTCCGGGTTTGTAAATCTCTCGAAGCTGTGGGTTTGTTTTGGGACATCGCCGCTAACATCTGGTTACCGCGGGAACGAAGTTTAACGAAACACTCACCAAAGTCTTGGGTGTCTCTTTTCAGATCCTCCAAAAACACCACCTTCTTCCTCACCACACAGCCGTAGCTGTAACCTGGACACACACACACACACACACACACACACACACACACACACACACACACACACACACACACACACACACACACACACACACACACACACACACACACACACACACACACACACACACACACACACACACACACACACACACACACACACACACACACACACACACACACACACACACACACACACACACACACACACACACACACACACACACACACACACACACACACACACACACACACGGTTGGATCAAAGCGTTCACTCTTTAGATGACATGTCATTCGTCACGTGGACCGCCGTGTCTCACCCTTCTCCAGCCCGTCCATAACCTGCAGCCGGATGACGTCACCTTTGTGAAAATTGAGTATCGAGCGGTCGTCTGTCACAAAGTTTCGCTCTGCGATCACGTAATCTGAGTCCTGCAGGGAAGAAACACACAAAAACAAAACTACTGGATACTGTCACACTGTTACTGGGGTAAGATAAATAGATAAATAGTGTGTGTTTTGTGTCCTATACGAGTGCACCCCACTTGTTTCATGGTGGAGAGAGAAAGGGGAAACTCTGCCCCCGACACTTCATCCTCGTCTTTTACTTTTAGTTGTTTGTGTTAAAATAAATGTATGTTTTTGTTATGTGCTGTAAGTACTTGTTTATGTTATCTGTCGTTATTCTGAGGCGGTCATGACGAGTCATTAAGGTGAAATCACGACTTCAACAGCACCAGAGACGACTGAAGTTCCTGAATTTCCCTTAGGGGATCAATAAAGTACTTATCTATCTATCTAGCTGGAAACCAAAAAATACGATAAATTAAATGTATATAATTAACAAATGTTTTTGATAGCGTTGAAGCCCTGATTCATCATCGATGTACAACGTTGTTATTTTTGCAGAGCCGTCAAACTCTTAGTGGTCCTCATTCCAACTGCAGCCCTTGTTACCATTGGAATACAGACTGGACAGAGCAGATGTGTGTGTGTGTGTGTGTGTGTGTGTGTGTGTGCTGTACCTTTTTGATCTCGTCGATGAAGGTGTCTATGAGATGTTTGACTTGCGGTGCCTTGGCTGAGAACAGGATCAGTTTCTCGTTGGTCAGATTGAACTCCAGCATGTTTTCAGACGGGATGGTTACAAACAGGATGTCTGCGTAGCTGAAGAAAACACAGCGCAAAAGCTCCCAACTGTCAGATGAGAACAAACCTTAGATATAAGATTATATAAGTGTATATAAAGAACTGCACATACGTGTAGGGTCGTAGGACTCGGAAGTAGTCTGGAGCTGCAGCGCTGCTTTTTACGGTCTTCAACAGCTTTATACCGGCGTGTGACACCGACAACACCTGCACACCTGTTCCTACACTACCCTGCACACACACACACAATCAGAGTTCAATAAAATGAAAATACCACACTGTGATATAATTATTATCCTCTCACCGCCCTCACCGACGCAGGGAACAGACGGGAGAAGTATATTTCCCAGGTTTCCCTGGCAGCCGTCACAACAGTTTTCTTCACATGCTCCTCCACCGGGTCCATATTCTGCTCAACGCCGTGTCTCGCTGTCATTCACACAAAACAGACACACAAACTCATGAGCGTCAACGAGACGTGTTGGGATTAGAGCATAATCTGAGGAAATCATCTGCGGGGAGAGCCGACAGACTACCGAAAAGAGCCTTCATTTTGTGCCTTTCGTCGCGGGCGATGCGAACGCACGCCTCTGACAGAGTGTCGTTCACGATCTGCAGGAGACCACAGAGGAACGGGGAGGTGATGTTAGAAATAATGGAGTTTTTCTGTTGTACGGTAAAAAAATAAAATAATTATTGGCGAGAAGAAAGAAGATTGAACCAATTAACAAAAGCATTTGATTAAATGTAGATTTAAACGCGTGTGTTCATCTGCTGATGCTACATCCATTCACCCCGCATGAATTCAACCATCTCTTAAGTTACCTGTTTGAAAATGAGGTCAAGCACCAGAGGATTGTTGAAGCTGTCTCTGGGATAAAAAACCTGCAGGAGCGAGAACAATATAAAAGCAGAATATAATGCAAACATTATGACAGTGGATGTTTCTGTTTCAGTACTCACCTCCTTCCTGAGGTACAATCTCCAGGGAACATTGGTGTAGGTGTAGTGCTCCTCGTTGGTTCTCTGATGAAGCCGCGTCTGGGTGGTCTCGGTCTCGACGGGAAGCTCTCGAGAAACTGCACCAAATGTGTCACGTTAATGCTTCAGTTTCACTTCATTCAATGTCCTTATTCAGAATAAACTGTATTCAGCGAGCGTGTTGATGATCTGCTGCTGTCTTGTTTGAATATTTTCATCGTTCTGGTATTGATATAATCTTGTTTAAAGAAATTCAAAGAGTCACAGTGGTGTACTGGACAATAGATAAAAACACCAAAAAAAAGCGAGCAGATTCAAAAAATCGTGAGGAGGAAAAAGCAGCACGAGCATGACTGCAATGCATGCTGGGAGTCACACAACATCACTCATTGCTTTTAAATAAAATGTACTGGTAATGGTGGCAGAAAACTCAAGAGAGAGACATGATGCGCAAAAATAGATATTTGAATAGTTCGAACGCTTTAAAAAGAAATATTCAAGCGTAATTTTGGGCCAATTCTGCGCCACGAAGATACCTTTACCTCTGCAAAGTGATGCATTAGAATATGTGGATGACGTGTAGACTTTGAGTGAACGTGAGCACCTGGAGGAGGTACGGGGAGAGGACGAAGAGGAGCCCTCGTCTTCGTGCTCTTGGTGGGTTTAAATCCCGCCTCCTTCATTGCAGTCGCAGATGGTGGGGGGGCAGCAGGGCGTTTGGGCTGTGCAAACACAAAGAAAAAGCTTTTCCCCGCATGACTCATTTCAAGCGTTGATCGCTCCGCTTGCTGACTGTGTAATCTTGCATTGTTGCGTGTGTGTATGTGTGTACCTGTGGAGCAGGAGGGTTGTCCATCTGCGGTTTGAGGATCTGTAAAGCTTCATCACGAGGGGATTGCTTCTTCTTAAACTTCCCCTCTGGTCTCCTGAATACATCCGTACAGCGTCGACGTCACACATCACAGGTTTGCAGTTTTTTTTTTTCAGGCACCAATGTAGCGCACTGATAAATGTGTGTGCTTATTGCGTGTGAATACATTCACTCTGGTGCTGTGTGCTCACTGCAAGCAATAACAACCGGGCCGGGATCTGTTGGCGGCTTGTTGTGGCCTGGGCTTTACAGGATGTGACTGGAAATAACATCGACTGCCGTCCTGTGTTTACAAGCTAAAAGGTGTGTTTGTGTGTGTGTTCGTGAGACCTCACCTCTTCTCATGTGGCAGCAGGTCTCCCGATGGAGGTGGGGAGTTGTACCTTTTGATGATGTCTTTAAGAAAAGGATGCAAACCATGTGAGAACGACGTCTTTATATTTTATTTGTAATGGACTCAAATCTAAATACCAACTATGGTGTCTGTTAAAAATAAAGAAATGCAACAGCTATGATTCAGTTTAGCTGTATAAGCCTACAGCAGCAACATTTTTTAAGAGCTTAAATTCAGATGCCTTGTATATCTTGGCTGGGGACGACGTAATCTGAACTCCGAGCCGAGTACTTCACCACCTCTCCAGCAGGGGGCGGAGGAGCCGGGGCTAAAACACACACACGCACACACACACACACACACACACAATAAAAAAATGAATGAACACTACAGCTGATAAGCAGAGACGCTCTCTTATCTAAAGCTCTCTTAAAGATGAGTTTTAGTTTAAAGGGCTGAAGGGACTCTCTCTCTCTCTCTCTCTCTTACAAAACTTTCTGACTGGTGTGTCCTGGTTTATGGGGACGCCGGGAGCCTTCCTCCGAGGGACGCTGTCCTCACCTGACTGAGCCTGCAGAAAGCCACACAGAGAGGACAGAGGAGTTGCATCAAGGCTTTGCAGACATTATACTGGACTGTGTGAACACATCTGGATTGTGAATCACAACAGTGTGACTGAAAAATATGAAATAGAAATATTGAATCATTGCCTTCAGCTGTAAGAGCCACACCTGCAGCTTTTGCTCATCATCCCAACTACACAGTTCCTAATATTATTGCAAACAAACCACTCGTTCTTTTCGGGAAAAATTAAACCGCATCTCCGTTCGTTGCTCTCCGTTGTTTAATTTTACAACACCGACTATGTCATCTCCCGTAAATTTAAAAAGGGAGACCGATTACGTAACGCAACATGTCACTTTGGACCGTTACCTCACGTGTCTCAGATGTACTGACCCGTGCGGCAGCGTTCGCTTGAGCGGGCTCAGTTCTGTTCGTTTTGGTGTAGCCCGGCTGAAGCTGCCATGGAGTTTGTTCTGCTCTGGCGGGGGCGGGATAGGGATGCCCGGGCCGGACGTCCGCTGCAGCGTAGGGAGAGGGAGTGAAGTTGGCGTAGGGGCTGGGCGGGATGTTGGCGTACGGACTCGGGGGTACGACGGCGTAAGGGCTGGCGGGGGCGTACGGGCTGCGAGGGTGGTGGAGCAAGGGGCTCATGGGAGGGCTCATGATCGGGGAGGTGGGGGGGCTCGTCACCGGGCTGCTGATGATGGCCATGGCCTGCATGGTCATCTGCTGGGCCTGAGGAACAAGACGATGACACGTTAATTCCCGAAGAAAGAGTGCTGGAACCAATAATAAATAAATCAGACGGAGGGTGCACCATGATGACGGCCTGCTGGTTCACGATCGCCTGCTGCTGGCTGGCCAAAACAGCCTGCTGGGCATCTGGAGGAGAGAGGAGGAGGAACACAGTAAACAGGAAGTGGGGGTGATGACTATTTTGTTTTGATGAGGTGTTTTTCTTTTCTCTCATATTTCTCTTCACACTTGATACGAACCAGGTGGTACAGGTGCCACAGCAGCAACTGGAGGCGACATCACGCCTCCCACGGGAAGGACTCTCACAGCTGTGGACACACAAACAGCAAATTTCAGATTTGACGTCTGTTTGCTTTATTACACACGCTTTTGCTTTATTGAGATATTGAGTTTCTTCCAGTGTGTGACAGTGTGAGACTATGAATCTGTCCAAATGAGTCCATACTTACTTCACAGTGCACTTAGAGTGCCTGAATCGAGTGCAACATGTACACGGTGTAGGAACAATGCATACAAGGTGACAAAGAAAGTAGTCGTCTCAAAGTTAATGTTTATTTTTGAATGGGTTTTTAGGTTGGAAGCCTATATGTCAGTAGATACGACTCTCAGGATTTTTGAAGCCTCTAAGTATCTCAATAAAGGTGGTTGCTAACAAGAGGCTTAATGAGACTATTAAAACGCATCACGCTGACTCGTCCGCCTTTACAGACGTTAACTTCCAGGGGTTTCGCCTGTAAAAATACATCATCCCTGCAGCGCTCTCTTGAACAGGAGGAAGTGAAGAAGGGAGTGATTTTGGACAGAGCCTGTTTTTTGTGACTGACCCCCAGGTGGAGGTGGGGGGCCGGTTGACTGCCCTTGCTGTTGCCACCCCCCTCCGACTCCCCCAGCCCCCTTCATCCTGCTGGACAGTCCTGCAGCTGATTCCACTTCCTGTGAGGACAAGACGGACAGACTTTAGAACTGAACATCCGTTTACATCCATGAATGCACCGTGAATAAATATCAACCCAAAAAGAGTATCAAATATATATCAGTATATTGGCTGATATACAGTATCAGCATTGACATACATTAGGGCTGATAATAAGAGTCAATATTCCATTCAGAGTTGTTTTTCCTATTCACTTGCACCTCATGGTTTCCTCTTTTAGTTTGGAGAGTGTGATTTATTCTCATGATGATCGAGACAAAAACATCCTCTTTGTTACTTTTTGTAAAAAGTTAAATAACACATCATAGTTTACCTGCTACAATCTACAAACCTTTCAGAGCTGTCTTTTAAGCCAACAGGTGAAGCGTTTGACACTAAAAGATGGATATGCTGGATATCATAAGCTGCATTTGTTAGTGTGGAAACCGACACAACTTGTGTATTCAGAGCACTTCTTGAGCCTTGAATCAGAGGATTCCCTCTCTGATGTGAGCTGCTTCGTCCATCAGAAATCAGCCCGCTGACCCATAAATCCACAGGTGTGTGTGTGTGCGTGTGCATGTGTGTGTGTGTGTGTGTGTGTGTGTGTGTGTGTGTGTGGGTGTGGTCGTGGGCCATGTCTCATTAAATAGTAAGCCCTTCATTTGCCAGAGTGTCAGTTCCTCGTAAGCAGATCCCCGCGTTGCCCGGGTGGGAAACCACCGTGGCGCTCTAGTCACGGTAACTGGGTAACTTAATAGGTAGAACACATCTGATACATGCTAATTCCTGTCCGCCACATCCGATGGCACGGCTGGACACTGATAGATCCAACATGGCACCGCTACCTGGACTAAACACGTACGGTTTAACTGCGACTGTGGCTTTAATATCGGGGGGGGGGGGGGGGGGGGGGGGGGGGGGGGGGGGTATGACACTTGTGGTGAATCACAGAGGAGCTGACACAGGTGTTTGCTATATTAATCTGCTGAATATACACAATGAGGAGCCAACAGCATTAAAGAGAAGTCATATAGTTCATAATGCTTGTGTTGCAAGCAGCGTTTTGGTCCATAGCCATTGGCAAGCACCTTATTAAAAATGATGGCTGCAAACTATTACCAGACACATTTCCTATTTCATCAAATCTGGGACTGAGAAAAAAGAAAAATGGTTTCCACATCAGAAAGACAAACCTTGTCATGTTATTGCTATTTGGTGTATAAATGACAAGAAGCTCCTCCCCGTCCTTTTATTTATTCTATTATGGAATTATTAGTATTTTGGTTTGTATATATACACATGCTTTTTGCATCTATTTACTAATATTCTTTCACGCTCTGTTATGCCAAAGAAGTTCAATACAAATATGTAACCAGGCAATGTCCTTAAAATTCAAGCCTTTGTGCATTTAAACCAGAATACTCATCACGACATCGGGTTCGCTCCATGCAAAAAATAAATACTTACGAGAGCCCGACATGACCTGTACAGTAACCGTCAGTGAATGGAGGACAGAGGAAGTGCGTCAGTGTGAGCTATGTAACTTACTCCAGCTCCCTCACACAGCACGGGGTCAAACAGGCTGTCCAGGTAACGATCCATCCCTCTCTGAGGCTCAAAGTCTGTGAGGAACGAGAGGCGAGCACCTTAACGTCTACGGTCATCAGAATCAATGCGTGTTGGTGCGCATATGTTCATGTTTCCCTGAGTACCTTGTCCATCAGAGCCAGGTAAGCCTGAAGACATGAGATCATCCTTCATGTCAAACCCACCGCCCAACAGGCTTCTGTTCAACAACAACAAACAATAATTACAACCTCTTCATCAGTGATACTCAAAACCTTTTACTTAAATAAGTTGAATAAATATTATCTTCAAAATGTAAATAAAGTATCGCAAATAAAAGCACTTGAGCCCTTTGTTTGATGAATAAGGAATTGTCTTAAATTATGAATATATTGTTACTAATAAACATATGCATTAATATTAATGCACAAGTAACATTTAACTTGTGGCTGGTTGAGGTGGGGCTAGTTTGAACTACTTTATGTACAGTTAGGTAGTTTAGTCCAGCGGTCGCCTCCCATCGAAAGTGTCTGTGTTTTTTTTGTGAAATACTGGATACTTTTACCTCTTAGAACTAAGAAGGTTTAATTGGGAAATGTCTCCTTGAACGAGCTGCTAACAACTTATCTTTGTCATTTTTTTCTTTATAAGCTTATCATGTGTTTCTAATGTAAAATCTTCATTAAAAAAATGTAAGTAATAACTACAACTGTCAGATAAATGTAGTATTCAGAAAGTGGTATTAATGGACAAACTACTGTGGTATATTCTCAGCTTCCTTAGAAGCTCGCTTCCAAATTACCGTGTCCCCCCTCGAAAGAATGCCCGTTGACCTGTTGGAGGATCCGTACCTAGTGTCTGGAACATGTGTGTTTAGATTAGAGGCCTCTGCATGACAGTATGTTATCTTCAGTTGTTGCTATATGGTACACATTCTTGTGTCTGGAAAATATGTATTTAGGTTAGAGGCCTCTGCGTGACGTTATGTTATCTCAAGTTTTGATGTATGGTGCTCGTTCTTGGGTCTGAAACATACGTATTTAGATTAGAGGCCCCTGGGGGACGGTGTGGTATCCCCAGTTTTTGTCACAATATCGCCTCTATTAAACTAGCTGCCTCGCACTGGACAGTAGATCTTCTATTTGGCTGAGAAGTTTCTCAGAGCGATCCAGACGCTCGTCCTGACCTGTGATTCCTCTCTGTAATAAACTCTATTATACCAGAAAGAACAGGAGATTCCTTCATCCTCATTCTTCAACATCACTGCCACTTGAAAGATATGACACTACAAAGTACAATCATTGTATTGAGTATTTGCGTGTCTCACATGCTGGCGTTGGGCCGCACTCTGGTCGGCTCCTGAGCCGAGATGATGAAGTAGCTGCTGTGTTTGGGGAAGTCAGCGGGAAGCTCCAGGTCCGACATCAGGTCCAGAACGTAGTCTGAGCCCTCCAGCTCCACCCACTGAGCCGGCTCCTTCAGCAGCACCGACCAGCCTCGACGACCATCCACCACGCCCCTACACACACACACACACACACAGCAAACGTTTCATCTCAACCTATCCTTTAGTTTCCTATCTTCAACCGTTCTATGTAATCAAATCTACACATTTTGTGCCTCTATTTTACAGTAAGACGCTACCTGTGTTGTAAGATGTCTTTGGCCATTTCTTCTCCTGTTGTCCAGGAGTGTAGAGGACACAGGACGGACACACCTGGAGGAGAAAAGACAACACTTTAGAAAGACGAATAGCCTTTAATATACAGCAGTGAGCCAACAAAATGTACCACTTTTTAATTAAGTTTTTTGTTAGCTTATAATTCATTAAAAGGGACAGTTTGGATGTTTTGAAGTGACGTCGGATGAGACACTTATCCTTAGTAAGAGCATTACTCCCAGTTTGGAGAAACAGACAGGAGAGAAATGTACTGCCGCGGACGAGGGCAGCAAAACGTAGTTTAGACAGAAAAAAAAGTCAATATCCATTTAAGTATACGCTGTATTGAGAATATTTTCACTGCTTTGCCGTCAGACAGCTCTACCTTGCAGAACACGGAGGGTGCCGGTCCACCGCTGCCTTGATCGGTTAGTGTGTTCGTGATATCGTGTCACTTTGAATGAATCTGAACAAACAACTTACAAACACCAAAGTCACAAAAGGACACAAACTGATCAAGGCAGCGGTAGACCGGTTCGGAAAAGGTAACATTGTTGTTTTTATCAGAGGAGTCTCAGATAACAGCTTCCGTTCCCTGTAGGAAAAGGCTGTCTGGCAACAAGGTGACGCTGGGAGAATATTCTAAATATAGCGTACACTTAAACTTTTATTTCTTTCAGGTGGCTAAATTAGGTTTTGCTGCTGCTGCCCCCCGTCCACAGCAGTACATTTCTTTTGTGTTCTCGACTGGTTCTCCCACCTGGGGGGCGTGACGACCGCAATCTACAGTAGGGAGAACAATTAGGTTATGAAATAGTTCCTCTACTGTATCCCTCAAACTAAGTAGCACTCTATCAATTTCTGCATATAAAGATTTACACAGACACCAGCATCAACAAACAGACACAAACAAAGCCAGAGCACCAGAGTGGCTATTGGGTGTTGTCTAATCCTCAGAAGGTTTGCCAAAAAGGCCAGAGGACAGGTAAGCTGGATGAGAAGAGGATAGTGCACTCACTGACTGAGCTCATGTAATAAAAAAACCCCAGAAAGGTGAGGTTGGGTGAACGAGAGGAAGTCAAAATCAATATTTTTTAATTCACACATTGACACGTATTGCTGGTCTGTTTATAATGTTTTCTGCATATTTAAGCGTTGTGCAGTGTCGCAGGCTGTGGTTTAAAGACATAACACACATGTATCCGAGGAAAAAACACATACATTTCTTCAGACACAAAGTATATTCAAATAACACACAGTTCTCTCTCTCTCTCTCTCTGTCGCAGGAGAGCAGAACGTTACACACAAGCATCGGGTTTGACATTTACAGCCCTGTTTAATTAAATTGTATCCATTTTTATTTATTTTTTTAAACTAGGAATGCAGATGGTGGTCCAAGGTTTTCCGAGGGCACTTCACTGCAAAATGTCGCGTAAAGAGTAAAGAAACATTTGTGCAACTAGTTATATGAATATGAAATCAGTTGTGCGGCGTGTGTTCTCCTCACCATCGAAACAGTGCGTGTGCAGGACGGCGTGCGCTCTCTTGCGGTTGGCGGTCCACTCTAGCAGACAGGGCGGGTACGTGCGGACGTACTCCGGCCCGACGTTCAGCCGCTGCAGAGCTTGAAGCAGACGGTGCTGACACACGCAGTCGAAGCCCTCGGGCCCGTAGTCTGACACGAACCTGCAACCACGACGACGGGCACAAGGATCATGTACAAAGATCACAGGCATGTGAACAATATACTGTATGTATTACATAGCCATTTCCTTGTAGGGCAAACACACGTCACTGTTTCCTACTTCAGCAAGTACTTGGCCAGCCTTTGAGAGGGCAGGAAGGCAGAGAGACAGGAGGACAGGAGGAGCCAACCACGCTCTGAATTCAAAATGTTAGGATTCCTCCACACCTGATGGAGACAGTAAAGTAGATGATGTGCAACACTTGTGGAAGATTCTGTCTCCTTTTGGGCTTTTATTTCTCCCCCCCCCCTTCCCCGCCGGAGATGGGCCTCACCTGATTGGCTACCTGAGCCACGATCTCATCTCGGAGGCTGGGATTGGCGAGTCCTCTCTGGATGATGTAGTTCCCAAACAGATTCTCCTGAACCCCGTTCAAGTTTGGGTCCCCCATAAATCTTAGTATCTATCAAAAGCAAAAGGCCCTCAAGACACACACTGTAACCTCACAAGTCAAGTTAAGCATACAATCGTTACTAAGCTTTCCCAGAGGCCTTTGCTGCTTAACATATATCAATATATCCGTCTGAGAAACTCATTGATTTATTTTATGCGTTTGCATAAACAGTATGAACTGTACACATGGTTACAATGTTTATTAGTGAAAAAGAAAGGTGACAATTTGTACAGTTCACATGGAGGCTCTCCAAAATATAAAATTATGACATATGAAATATGGTGATAAAATACAGTTCAAATGGTTTTATTACAAGTGTGTTACATGTTGATATACAGACATTCTATCCCAAAGCTACAGGACATGTTTACTTGTCTGTGTTTGTTTTCCTGACGTAACGCTGACTTAAAAGGTCTCGGATACTGGAGTTTCCCAGTAGCATGTGAATGCACCATGTACCAGAATGAAGACGTTCAGAGCTCCTTGTTTTAGCTCCTCATCCATTCGAATCAGTGAACTTTCCAGCGGTGCTGTCAGCATCCCAAACATTGGCTCCTACAAAACACACACAAGCACACACACACACACACAGTGACTGTAAACGTAGTTACATGGATGGAGCTTTGCTGCAACACTGTCCTGGGTCGAATCAAGTTTAACAAGGTCAATTTACGTTTTATTCATGTGTAGAAGTTCTGTGTGTGTTATCTGTATTTGTGTGTGTGTGTGTTTACCCTAAATATGGCCCGAACGTAGTGTGTCATGAGGTAGTTGTTGACATCCAGGGGCAGGGTCAGCTGGGGGTCAACCTGAACCTTTGGAGCCTGGACCACCGCCAAGCAGTCAGAATGCAGCTCTTCACCACCTGCACATGCACACGCACACACACACACACACACAGCAGACCGTGTGTCACCACAGAAAGACAAAGTTAAATATTATTAAACCCAACTACAAACGAGGTGAAATTAATCTCGAGAATAATTCACAACACCATCCAATTGTGGATAAGTGTTTGTATGCTGTCTCTGGGGGTTTGAAACTAGTGTGTGTGTGTGTGTGTGTGCATGTGTGTGTGTGTGTGTGTGTGTGCACCTGAGGCCGCCTGTATCAGAACTGCCAGCTCAGCAGGGATAAGCAGCGTTGTCACATTCACCACCTCTCTGTTGACGCGATCCTACACACATTGCAAACACGCTCATTTAACATTGTTATCACACACTGATGTCTTTGTCTCTTTCTTAAAGTGTGTCTGTGTGTGTGTGTGTGTGTGTGTGTGTGCACCTTCTCAGACACTTTTCACCTCATTTTACACCCTCACTCACCTCCTCTGCCTTTCTCGCAGGCTCCACCACTGTCTGACAGAAAGACAACAGCATCACACTTCACACATTCGGTCGTTTAAAAAAATAAATAAAAATAAAATACTGCAAATGACACCGTGTGCATACCCTCATGTAACGCTGGCGGTTGACGATGAGCAGCACGGCGGAGCGGAGCCTGATGAGGTACTTCCTCCTCCGAGCAAACTTTCTTCTGTTCAGGAAAAGCGTTAACGGCCATGTAAAGACATCTTCAACGATACCGCCACTCACTTAATGAGATGGAGTTAGTTATAGTTTATGTGCCCGATGTGTAATTTCCCTGAGTTCATTAAAGCGTGATCAGCGATCTCTGAAGTGTCATTACAGACTCAGAATGTCTTGCCCTGCGTTTATTGCAATTTTAGTGTCCTCGTTAAGCGAGTAAGTGCATTTTTACCCGTTCGAATAAATTGCCAGACTGGCACTGAGTGAGAAATCCATCACCTTTGATGGCCGAGCACAGCCGGCATCCTCTAACCCGGTCTGCTCAGATGAAGCAGAAAAAGAAGCAGGTTGTGTGCGATAAGCTTATTTGGCACTCTGAAACCAAACACCAAAGTCTAAATTGCCAAGATGATGAAGACTGAAACCCCAGACTCGAGCTCGACAGGGCGCTGCCTGTTGAAGAGAGCTTAAGCTTTAAAAAGGGGTCAACTTCCAGGAAAGAGACTGATGATACGAGTGGCTTTTAACCTGAGCTCTGGAACCAAGGATGATTAAAAAAAAATCCTTCTTCATTGGAGCTGCTCACCAATCTGTGCAGCTATGCTATTAGGGGGCATCCCTTTGTTTTTTTTTGTTTTTGTCATGCGCCATTAAATGTAAATTGATAGCTGAAACATTACCTGGCCAGGTAGCCTCTGCAGCGAGTTTCAAACAGGATCAAACGCCGCCGCATCTTGGCGAAGTTCTTTTGGACGAAACATGCTCGGGTGTATCTCTGCAGCGTCACGGCGGCGATGTTGAGCAATCGGTCGCGCTTCCCCTCCAACAGCTGATACAGCTCCTCTTTCAGGAAAATCTAACACACACACACAGACACAAATCTCAGTTTCACAGTATTTATTTATTATGCATGATTCTTTTGACCTTATTTTGCACATGTGTGTGTTATGGAGAGAGCTCACCTTACTGACTCCCAGCTGATACGAGCCGTTCTTGACCGGACAGAGCTTGTGGAGCATGACGACACAGTTCTCTCCGTCTGCAGGAGGCGGATCCTTCAGGCAGAGCAGGGCTTTGTACCTGTACGTTCCCACACAATGACAATCCAATATGAATTCTGGAGTAAATGTGAACGAGAATCAGTGAAATACAAAGCTGCAACATGTGTTTTACTGTTACTGACGAAAGCTTTGGTCGATAAATGTTAATTTTTCAAATGGTCCAGTATTGAGGGAAAACGCAACTTCATCGGCGTCAATGTAGGTCCACAAAAAGTGCTTGTTTTTGTCAATCACAGGAAAAGGAGAGTCAACTTCCACGGAGAGACTGGTGGCGTTCAACCTGAGCTCTGGAACCGAGGATATTTTTAGATTTTCAATCTCATGGCTGCATACCTCCGAAGGAAACACGCGGGTTCTCTCCATAATGTTGTCAGACACTTTTAGCGGACGTACATTGACGATGAGGAATGATGATTACATTGCAGCCCATCTAATGGCTCTCGTCTGCAGCGATCTCGCTCAATACGGCACCGATATAAAAAGTTTTTACTCCACATTAGTTATTTAGGTATTTGTATTTTAGTTTTGGTGTGAAACTAATTGAATGAATGCTCAAACTGCAGCCAGATGTCTGAGCCGAGATCAATTGCTTTTCCAATCGCAAGAGCGGAGCAAGTGCCAGATGGCTATTTCAGCCAGAAGAAATTGGTGCGTGAATTTCACCCACACCAGAAAAAGGCAATAATTCAAGCAAATCTGTCAGTTGTTTGACAAATTCGTGACACACATTTTTGGAAAAGGAAGCTGAACAAGAGGCTGAGATAGTCTGTACTGCATGTAAGCGTACATGGTTCAGTTAGAGCGCACTTCTTTTCTCCTCAATGTAAAGACTTAAGTGACCGACCTTGTTAGGAAGCGGTGAAAGTGCATTCTGATTGGATAACCCTCCTTCCTGATAAGGATGGTCTCCATGATGCCCGAGTAATGCAGCTGAGTGTTGACCAGCTCCATGTCAAACACTCCTGGCTCCTACGCACACAAACAAACATACACACACACACATACACCACACACACACACACACACACACACACACACACGGGCTGTAAGTTACAGATCAATCAAAATGCAAAAACACTGCAAACCTGCACACGTCATCCAACTTGCAAATATACCTTATGATGGTTTGGCTTGATGCATCGCACAAAATAAGGGTTACACCTGTCACAGATAGATGAGAACGAACGGATGGATAAATGAATGTGTGATTTGATAAAAGGCTTCGTACATTATTCCAGCGTTTTCCAACTTTTTCAAACTGAGAGGAAAAGCAAACAAGTAAGAAATCGGTGGAGCACGGCATGTTAACAGATCCCCTGAGGCCTCGAGTTTTATATCTATAAGAGACATGACTGAGCTCAAATCAGGCAAATAAAATGCATCTTCCCGAGATAGATGGCTCCTACAAACACTGAGGCTTATAAGCGGCCAGAAACGATCTCTAATCGCTTCACTCTATCGGTGCACCGAGGCACGACACACGTTTCAGCACTCAGAAGGTGTCCCTCTCTCTTTCCCTACTCCCCACGTCATTTACACGCTCGCTCCGTCCTGCAGTACCTCGCGGTGTCCGTGGCGCCGGCAGCCGCAATCCTGTACGCGCTGTATGTATATGTATGTATATATATATATATATATATATATATATATATATATTCATTCATGCTTAAATGTTCTTTGAACATTAACCAACGAGCTAAAAGAGAATTAAGCTTTGGTCTATTCGATACAGTTCTACGTATTGTCAGTTTCACATTCTGTTTACTGATTGAGAAAGTACTCTGTTTAGGATTTGTCGCTGTCCACTGACGGGGGGTGCTGAATTAAAGTTGCTCTCAAAACACATTAACCCCAGGGCTCTAAAAGCGCTTCTGGCTATATAGCAGTCTATTATTTAGCTGTTGTTTTCCAGGCATATTTGGCTGGTCTTTGAAATACATGAATCAAGATCTCTCTCTCTTACACGCCAAGTAGACTCAGTAGTTTGAGGAAGATGTTAAAGGCAGCCTATAGGCGGGCGGTTCTCGTGCGTACTATGAAATAGAATCCTGCCGACGCCACATGAGCATCACTTACATATCTGCATACACTTTCTTTTTTTTCTCCCACTAGTGTTATGAAGGTGCGTCACAGGTTTCCTCATCGTCCTAAAGATTACATGTTTTTTCTCAAACCTTTCCATCTTCTCCAGCAGCTCCTGCAGGCTGCTCTGGAACTTTGCGCTGACCGTGTTGGCCTGATAACGGCGAGCCGCGCTGCTGCGCCGCACGTTAGACGCATACTCTGAATGCTTTAAAAAGAAGCTGGATACCAACTGTAAACACACACACACACAAAGATGACTTGTGGAATAAAGAATGGGGAATACTGTAAACGCTGGGTCAATAAGAGAGAGTAAGTCATCAGAAAAAAGTGTTTATCTCACTCTGTTCTTGCTCTGGATGAAGAGGTCTAAAACATCCTGGCGGACCATGTCGAAGTTCTTATCCAAGAATTTGTGCACCTGCACCACAAACCAAAAGAAAGACATGTACACTTTTATTGATTTATCTGCATTGTACCCATCCTTAGTTATCAAGGAGCAGTGAAGCGACTGAGGGTTCAGTGTCTTGCTCAAGGACACTTCGACATGCAACTAATGGGGAGAGCGGGGATCGAACCGGCTACTTTGTGGTTAAGGGACGACCACTCATCCCCACGAGCTACAACCGACCCAAAAATGGAAAACACGAAAACCAAATTCAGGCCAGGAACAACCATTTAACAGCCCTTTTAGGAGGCTAACATGTGTTTCTATAGCAACACGTTGCTTTGCTCTGGTGCTGCTCCTCTTGTCTGTTTCTACAACGGTATCTACTGTAGATAACACACGGACTACAGATAAGAGCAAATGTATACATCCTACTTGGTTCTCGTGCCATGTTGTTGTTTTTTAGTCTTTAGTAAAACAACTTAGAAAACTAAGAAAAGGGAAAGGATTTTAAATTTTCTTTTTTTAAAGAAAGACCACAATAAAGAAAGACAGAACTTAAAAAAGAAGTGTACCTGGTACGTGACTTTCCCAGCAAAGTGCTTCAGGGTGAACTCTGGCAGTGGCATCTTTGGCCTGGCATACAGCGGGTTGTTTCCATGGTGATAGTGGCACTTCTGAAGGAAGGTGTGGTCTGTTGCCTAGCGACGATTGTAGACGGTTAATGGTTTGGTGAGCCATGAAAACTAAATATCTACAACACACACACACACACACACACACACACACACACACACACACACACACACACACACACACACACACACACACACACACACACACACACACACACACACACACACACACACACACACACACACACACACACACACACACACACACACACACACACACACACACACACACACACACACACGCACACACACACACACACACACGTCGCCCGTGTGTGATCGCCTCAGTCAGTCACTCGTGGAACAGCGTGTTCATATTTCTGAGCGTAATAATAAGTTTATCTCAAGAGTCAGTTTATTACATTAGGAGCCCCGGGAGGAATAATCCCGGCAGGTAGGCAATTAAATGAGCATGTGGGATCGTTTTTTATTGATCGGAACTGGCTTCAGTAGACAGACTCCTGGTTTATGAAAAATCCAATAATTGCGATGTTTTCTTTTTATCACAAAACTGAGGATGTGAAATGTCTTGAATCGTGTTATTGTGTCAGCTCTTTTTCACAATACCCCTAAATACTGTGTTTTAAAAAGTTGGTTCTTTTTAGTAGAAAGGAAGAGTTTAGTTTCGACAAGCGTGGATGTACCTGAGGGAAGCCGCACTGGTCGTCCAGTATGCGCAGTATCCCATGAGGCTTAGCGGCGATGAGGTCGAGGCAGGCCTGGTTGAGGCTGAAGGGCTGCTGCTGCCACTTGATCTGCTCCCGCATGTACTCCTCCTACACACACACACACACACACACACACACACACACACACACACACACACACACAAGTTCATCGGGGTTGTGAGTATGAAACTCTTCCAACCGTTTTCCCTTTTCACTTCAGCTGAAGTATTGCCGTGTCCACTATAGTGTGTGAGACTTTATGACCTCGTGGGTTTATGGGAGCTTTTCTGAAATGAGTCACTGTACAAAGAAGGCTGTTTATACAAGAATATTTTCACTTTTCTTTTAACCGTTTGTTCTTGCTTTTTTACTAAAAACAAAAGCGAAGTCCGGTTCATGTGTACATGTGTACACTTATCAAACCAGTAAGCATTATTTTGGTGTTTTGCTGGCCAAAAGATCTCAACATTTTGGTTAAAATGATGCTGAATTTGATTGAGAAGTTTTTAACTGTTGTTTCAACAGCATCATAATCAGCACGTTTACTGCCGATTAAGTTTACTGCATAGTATTACAATACAAAGTTAGAAATTAGATTTACATTGTTTTTAGTTTCATTTGATCCTTTTTTGTTTTTGTTTGCTACTTGTTTTAGACCGGGTTATAGTGAGTGATTCACAGGGCCACCTCTGGCATTCCCTTGGGTTCAAATATGATCTAGTGGTGTAATTTGCTATATTTGCCCTAAAAAAAAAAGAAGAAGTATTCAACATAATTTATATAGAAACAAAGAAATAGACCACATGTACACAGGTGTTTTTGTAAACTGGGTTTTTCCTCCTCCTTTCTCAAAATAAAGAAATGTACATTTATGTGTTCCTGTTTCGAGGGTTTTTGGCCATTAACAGATGTATTTTGGTCACATCCTTAGTGACGCCTCTTAGAGGAAATAATGGCGCACACTCAGACACTACAACCAAAAACTCCTTCCCCATCTACACCCTCCCTGACTGAGGTTTTACACAAGCTCTGTTTTTAGTGACCTAAAATGACGATAGGGCGCGAACAGCCCAAAATGCATGGAAAAAGCTACGTTTAAAAAAAGTACCTGTGTACGTGACGACGAGGCCTAAATACATTTTTTTAATACTGTTTTTTCATGTGACGAGATGAGACGATGCTGTGTGTGTGTGTCTTACCTTACGCCACTGCGGGCTACTTTTCTAAAATGAGTTTTGAATGCGAGGATGCATCGCTACTTTCCCCTATCTGAGAAAATGATTATAGTAAATATATGGCCCAGAAATCGTCTTTCCACTGGAGAAATCCATCCTGGGAAATGAGCTTTTCTCTGTTCCCCTACCTCTTTCGCGTTCTTGTACATATAGAGTTTAAGAAATCAGGTTACTGTGGAAGGCGGACTGTAACTCAATTACTAAACTGCACGTGAACACACTGAATAACTTTATTGCAATGTGCAGCTCGGAGGACCTTTTCTCGTGATTATACCGATCTGTCTTTGATGCTTTTCTTTCATACTTCTCCACCGCATTGAGACTGGTTTTAAACTAGATGTCTTTTGACGCGCACATTTGCAAAACCATCCTCACTTGGATATATATATATATATATATATATATATATGCATGGAAATATGAACTTGTAGTTTCCCTGACCTGCTCCTCCTGGAAGACGACCTTGTTAAAGAAGAACTGCAAAGTTTCATTGGCGTAGTTGATGCACAGCTGCTCAAAACTGTTCACCTGCAGCTCCTGGAGGGTAAAGAGAGGAGACAATGGGGGAGTTGAGTTAACGTGGGGTCAGTTCAGACGGCATCAGCAGTGTGACATTACAGAGAGAGATCGGCGACCTCAAATCCATAGATGTCCAATATGGAGATGGAGAGGGCTTCGTTGCGAGGGTAGACCCGTCCGTTGATGCGCTCCGTCAACCAGCTAAACAGCAGCGAGTAGAGGATCTTGGCAACAGCATCTCTATGAAAAACACACAAAAAGGTTTCTATGGAAACAGAAAATCTGGTTCCTATGGAAACAGAGGACATCTGAAAAAATCTCTCCCCCAGCACTGACGTCCTTTGTCCTCGCATGCCTGTACCAAAGATTGGAAGAGAATATCAAAGGCGCTTCGTTCCCCCTCAGTAGTCTCCTGGTAGGTTTCTTTTCTTTTCTTTTTTTGTTGTTTTCAGATACACTTTTATTTCAGGTCACTCAATGCAAAAGTAGGTTGTATTTAATATAACAGAGACTATATATTTAAAATCAATCACCTGGCATCCACAGCACTCTCCACTGTGAGCGGAGTGAAGATCTTCTCCCTTACTGTATCCTGGGGGATCCAACACATCTGTTATCTGACAACACCTCTCTAATTGTTGTAGCATAATTACTCATATGTACAGTCTAGTGTTCCGCTCACTGTCAGTTTGAAGGTGACAGCCTTCTGCAGGCCGTCAGGTGAGACCTGCAGCAGCTCAGCGACCGCCCTGATCTCCTGCGCGCTCACCACCGACGCGACCTCCTGACCCTCAGCCTGCAGGACACCCACACGTACCGAGGCATAAACGTTCATGATCGCCGTCATCTATCCACATCCTCGTTGTCATTCAGCCGTGAAAAAATTAAACGCATATTCGTGTCTGTGTGTGTGTGTGACAGAGTGACCTGGTGTGGCTGGAAGAAGACGTTCCCCAGATGAAGGACAGAGGACAGCAGTCTGTAGATGCTGGTTTGCTCCTCTGGGGTGAAACACAGGATGTCCATTGCATTCAGCAGACGCCTGAAGTCCTCCCCGTCATCCTTTCCCTCTATGGTGCAATCTCCTCCCTGCACTCGTGGTACACACATCACACAAACGAACACATCGTTATCAAAAACTAAATGCGTAGCCTCAGCCGGTTTAAATCACTGCTCTAATTAAGGAGAAACTTATCAGCAGCTGAAAGTCTTGTTTTTTGCAGACCTCTGGGGGTTCAACTTCTCACCATGATGCAGTGATGTGGAAGTATTCCCCAGAGAGCGTGCGTACACTGCGACATCATCAGCTGGGCGTGGTAACTGGTGCAATAGTGCACGCGTCTTACCACACTTTCAGCCACGGAGAGCAGTGAAATGTTACTTTTCAGTCTGGTGCTACACTACTGATTAAAAAAAAAAAGAATAAGCCACATGTGCTTGTACTAGTAACCACCACCAATAACGACGTAATTAGATAAGGAGCTTTAATCGGCTTTGGCATGAGCAACGTGTCGCGTTGTGTTTCATCACATCTCATGAAGTCCAAGCAGAAATCCAAGAGAGCAAACCGGCTCCATGATGGAAACAAGGTGTGTAGGTGAGAGACTTTTGAGCCACACGAGGGAGCCTGAATGTTTTTTATTGTTCTGATAACTGAATCTTACTTATAACATTCAATCTAATATGAAAGGTTTCGCCTTCTTTCTGTTTTGTTTAAACTGATAAAAAAAGAAATCGAAAAGAATGAGATCTGTTCACCCCGCATAATGCTGGTCTAAATAATAATAATTTGGTCTAAATTATAACATAGTGTATATGTTTTCAATAACATAAAACAAAGTGGTGATTTATGAAAAGTATACCTCTTCAAAATGTCTGGTTTACCTATTCAAGATAATAAAAGATGATGCAAACAATTGCTAACTAGCACTAAATACAAAATACAGCTGATGGGAATGAACTGTATTTTTTAATTTAGCTGCAAATTATTCCGATTCACTCTAAGGGAATAATGAATGTCGGTGTCAAATATCAGAGAGATCCTTCCAATAGTTGTAGAAACAAACAAACAATAAATAATGGGTGCTCTCGGGTTACCTCCAGGTGAATGCGAGATACTCATTATTTTACATTCTTTCCTTTTTTTGTGAAATGTTGGACAGTTTAAGATCGTTGCACTTTGGACAGAAATCAGCAAATTACATTAATCACTCAAAAATATGTCGTATACAAAGACTCCAGAATTCAAAGGTCATGTACTCTGGATTTGGGTACCGCAGTGAGTGATGTTTGTGCCATTAATCACTTTGTAAATTCATCTCATTTGTTAATGTGACTATGAAATTGATGACAGTGATCACGCCTTATACCAGTGTGTGTGTGTGTGTGTGTGTGTGTGTGTGTGTTGCTGAGCACCTGATTCAGATAGTAGTAAGTCTCAGCTTCCTGCAGATACAGTGAGCGCTTCTCATGAGGAGGAAGACCTGCCAACATCTCATAGAAGATGTGATAGTTCCTCTCCGATTTGGCCTGTGGATGAAAACACACACACACACACACACACGTATAAATCAACTATCATGTAGATTTGTTTGCATTCACAGTGAGGAAAGCTCTACAATTTATATTCGTGGTGGTAGATTTAGTGAAATGGAAATAATGTAGAAAAGACAAATGATGGATGATTGATGAACAGACTGGGCTGTGTAACGATGGAGGGGAACATGTTTGACACCTCTCCTGCTGTCTTCCAATCTACAATCTCCTCTTTCTCATGATGACTCATTGGTAAAAAGACTCCACCTGACCTGCTGAGTGTGTGTGTGTGTGTGTGTGTGTGTGTGTGTGTGTGTGAGTCCATGTGTGTGTCCTTCACCTGAAAGACAATGCGAGACTTCTCCAACAGGTACTGAGACGTTATGGCACCGCTGATTACACCCCTTGGAAATGACACACACACACACACACACACAGACAAAGTAATTCTGAGTTAATTAACAGGTCATGCATGTGTAATGTCCATGGATCTTTTCTGGTCTAGCAGAAGATCAACTACTCTTCTAACTGTGTCACTGCAACCTGTTAGCATATTCTCCACTAAGCCCACAGTGTGTGTGTGTGTGTGTGTGACATGTGTGACCAGACGCTTATTCAGAGTTAAATTAACAGGCTGCTTGTTAGCTTTACAAGCGCTCGTGTTTATCCCGGAGAAGCTAAAGCCAATCTGGACTCTTGTTGTAGACAAATGTCAGAAATTAATGTAAATATTGTTTAATTCTAAAACCATGTCATACAGCAACTATGGTAACACATTGCTATAGCAACAATCAATTGTACTATTGAATCATGGGATTAAAAACTGAAAATCTGATTGCATTTTTCCACATTTCCTGTATAAAATGTAATTGTTTTAGCTTTATGTTTAATATGATGCCTGTTGTACTCCATAGGAGGAACATCCTCAACTGTTCCAAACCGCATCATGCATTGGTGTAACTACTACTACTACAACGTAGCTGTAGCATTAAAGTTCTTCTAGTATTTGAAGCTCAGTGGGGCTAACGATGCTTGACCAACGCTTGATTTGGTTTGAATGTTTTTCTATATGATATCAAATTCCTTGTTTTCAATATTCTAGATTCTCTACTTTTCTAAAAACTCGAAACAGTCGCTGCACATTTATTCTTTTCGCGATTACATTGGTCAAAGTTAGTAAAAGCACTCACTCCTCCATGTAGATCTGCGTGTATTTGCCGAATCGTGAAGAGTTGTCATTGCGCACTGTTTTGGCATTCCCAAACGACTCCAAAAGGGGCGTGGCCTCCAGGATCTGACCAATCACCGCAGTACATGTTACCATTGATACCTTCATGAGGGATGGCGGTTGTCAAGTAGAGCAAAAAGCAAGCGGAGGAATACTTTACCTCTATCTGATGGGAGACGGAAGGATAAGACAGGAAAGCGATAACAGTGTTAGCTTCAATGACCACAGTTTGGACCGTACTTGTCTGCATAGATAGATACTGATATGATAGATATGATGATGATGATCCTCATCGATAGTGTGATATGTACCTGCTGTGTGACGTTGCATTTGTGATGTATGGCTGTCAAGTAACGCAGGATCAGTTTAGTAGCCTCAGTCTTTCCCGAGCCACTTTCTCCGCTGTAATAACAAAAACTGTTACGGTGAATCCATCACATTCTTCATCGATTTTACACACTGTAAACGGACTAACAATAATTCATACCTGATGACAATACACTGGTCCTTTTTGGCATCCATCATGGTGGTATAAGAGAGACCAGCGATGGCAAAAAGATGACTGCAACAGAATAAAACATTTTTAATGAAAAAAACAAAACACGTTTGTATTCTCATTAGTTGTATGAGTGTGGCTGCGTTTGTGTGTGAGGTGTGAAGTGGTCGTGAAATCCATAACCAAACTCTCCCTTGGTAACCAACCACCACTGTGTAATAGGAGCATCCTGCTAACACCTGAGAGTACCAAGTTTACACCTCTATTTACCACCATACTGCAGCTCAGAGTCCGGCTTACGACACATGTAGACAGATGTAGTACAACCGTACAATCAGACGCAGGGACTCAAAGGTCACAAGTAAAGGTTACATAGGTTTGTTGGTGTATGTAGTTTAAAACAAACAAAAAAGCCCTAAGAGCTAAATGTGTTAAAGAGAAAATGTTGGACCTAGATATGTTTTATGCACATAGTGATAAGCACTCATTGGTAGATGTGGTATATTTTCATTAAAATGACACAAAAGGGAAAATGTAGGTCTTATATTGCAATGTTGAAATATTTCTCCAAATCAAAAGTGAATCCTTTATTCTTTGGCCAGTGAAAAGATAACCTCCTTGCAAACTTCCCAGTCTTACGGAGGGTTATCACTCAGGCCGCGACCTTGACATGAAACCATAACCTCCTTGCTCTAACTTCCCAGATCTGAAACACACACACACACACACACACACACACACACACACACACACACACACACACACACACACACACACACACACACACACACACACACACACACACACACACACACACACACACACACACACACACACACACTCCCGCGTCTTACGGAGGGTTGTCACTCAGGCCGCGACCTTCATACTGAAGCACCATGTCTGTGCCATAAATGTTGAGCAACTTGTAGGGATTCACAGACACGAGGATGCTGCCTATGTAGGTCTGTGTGGATGGAAAAAAGAGAGACAGAAAAAAAAGGACAGGAAGGAGAGCGGATGAGTGGATGCATGACATTTGATGATATTAGTTATCTAATTTGCATATTAGAAATAAAGCATACATATGCAAGTTCCTGGTCGAAGCGCTTCTTCAGGTTCATCAGAACTGTGGTCTCATTCAGCTCCCTGAAATGAAACACGTACAGAGCACATATTGTTACACTGCAGCAGGAAGCCCACACTCACTTGACATCCAATATTAATTACTTTCCATGACATTCAAGACGTCAAAATCAGAGAGAGTTTCTACTTGGCATTATTGTGGAATAATTTGTCCTCAAACTGCTGTTGAAAGGACACAACTATCGAGTGCGGGGGAGTCTTTCCCGGATGTGAGGAGATGTTTTTGGGTGTTGCATGTTAATGAAAATACTCAATGCTGGGGATATATTACTGAACTCAAAACGTTTTCAAGGATTTTCAAAGCCTGCAGGCACACAAATACACACGCTGTGAATAGTTGGTAGAAGAAACTGAAAGGACATGCATTGAAATGAGCTGTGCCGCCGACGCTGGAGCCACGAAATGCTTGTAAGTGTGCGACAATGACTGATTGCGAGGCTGTTTGTTAGTACTGTATTCTGCTTACGGCAACTGTGTCATGTCTTCCATTCCCTCCGACCAGCTTTTCGCCCTGTGGCCTGTTGTGGGCATGCTTAGGATAAAGAAGATCTGGACACACACACGCACACGCACACGCACACACACACACACGCACACAGAGAATGATATGCAATTAGTCCAACACTGGCATGCAACTTTGTCAAAGCTTGAGGGATATTGTGATCAGTTGATGCAGAAATGATATTAAATATGCAGAAAATCTAATATTCTGTTTTGAAATGATTTTGTGGGCCATCCAGTTGCTATGTTGTAAGCGTCACAGTTATTGCTTGTATCATGTCTAAAAATGAAATCAACTTTCATAGAAATGAACACATAGATTGAGCTACCTTGTCATACCAGCTTTGACCAGGTACTCTATCTCTGTCGGGAGTCCAGTCTGTGTCCTGGATCAGTTCGCCCACCAGTCGAGGTGAGGGTGAATATCCCTCTAACACCCCATCTTCTTTGTACATAGACCACTTTGACAGATTCTGGACTGTCCCATGTGGTAAAACCCTCTCAGCTGCCCAGACATCTTCCCCTCCTTGCCCTTCACCTCGGGCATTTCTGGCCCAGTGTCCTGAGCTTGGCCCATAGGGTGGAACCACAGCATAGCGACTATCCTCACCCTGCAGGCCTGTTGGCACCCTGTATGAGGCATAGCGAAGCTGCTGGTTTTGGACGGCTTCAGACAGGCTCGGGATGTGGAACTGGCGTGTGAGAATAGAGCCATCAGGCAGCCTGTGGAAGAAAGAATGAATCACTTCAATTAAAAACGTTGACCAAAAATGTAACATTGAAACTGCTTTTGTGTCATTTTGTAACTGCGATATATTAAAAACAACATTAAACTTTGTTGTTACAACTACTTTATTTTTTAATAAAAAGAGCATGACAAAGAGATAAAGTGTGAAGCCCTGAGAGAAGGAGCGAACGAGATACTGAGGGACCTGCAGTTGTGAAAGGTTGGGAGTTAACCGTCCGTTATGACTTTTGTAATGCCTTCACTAAGACCACAGGGGGTTATCTTTCCAGTGGATCCAAAGTTTACTGGGAAACTTCACAACTTTCAACGGGTGTTTGACGAAGCTCCAAATTAAATTAGCAGAAATTGCTTCATGTGTGGCCAGGAAATATATAGCAATGACTTCTGAAGTCTGATTCCCCCACTCTTATAGACAGATGGTCTGTGGAAATGAACAGTTGTATTCCTCTTCAAAAGATTACATATAGTCTCAGAAATAAATCTGGCAGCCGTATTTGGAGTACACGGGTACAACACTAACGGTACCATAGGACTGTAACTATTTGGAGCTCTGAATCACATTATGCACTGTGTCATTGCGGTATCTCTCTGTGCTGTGTCATCCTATGCACCAACCTTTTTTTTTTTTTATATTCCAAAAAAAAGGTAGGGAGTTAACCAGAGAGAGCAGTGATGAGAGAACAGAGTGACTTAACAAGAAAATACATCATCGGTCCTATTGGCCTAATCCTCACGGTTCTTCATATGCACCAACAGGAATGCAAATATTTACTTTTAGTGCTTAGTGCTTTATGAAAAGGGCTCATATTTCATTTAATTTTGAATGCCTAGCTAGACATGTAATTCGGTGCAACATCTGGTTATTAGTTTCTAGTTTTAGTGTAGCTCCCCACCTGTATTTGACATCACGGAGTTCGTCATTTCGCAGAGCAGATGCAAGATTGGGAGTGTTGGGTTTTGGTGCAGCTGACAGTACAGAGTTGTCTGTGAGATGATATAGACCTGCAGACCGAAGTGATTGGTTTTGCCTCAAAGCGGCAGAAAGGTTGGGAGTGGAGGGCTTCTGGCCAGGGATAACCAGGGAGCCATCAGGGAGGCGGTATGATGCATGACGAAGGTTCCCTTTCATAAGAGCCTACAGAGCCAGACAACAGGTAGTTATTCAAGGTTATAATACAAATTTCCAGAATAATTCTAAAGTCTGTAATGGTTGAAATGCTATGTTTGATTTTCCCTGGGTTAGCAAAGAAAGACACAGTAAGGTGCTGCAGCAAAGTTATATTAAAGGTACATTTAACAGGTACACACTCTAGACAGGTCAGGGCCAACTGGTTTTCGTGGGTCAATGATGATGGTTCCATCAGGCAGGGTTAAGGACACACCCTTTAGATAAGGATTCTGCAGGGCGGCTGTCAGGTTGGGGCTCTTTGGTTTCCTTGGGTCCACTATAATAGTTCCATCTGGGAGGGTGTATGAAGCTCCTTTCAAGGCTGGGTTGCTGAGGGCCTAATGTTAAACAAGTGCAATTGCATTAATCATCAGTAGAGTTAAAGCAGCTACTTAGTATATTTGATTACCAATTACTATTAGCAAAACAAGAGCTACATCAATTTGTATAAAGTATTTCAAGTCCCACTATAGACGAGAAAGGAGGAAAGTCTAACAGATCAGCAAACAAACAAGGTATCAAGTAGTGTGTAGGGAAAACATACACAACCAAAGAGTCTGAACCCATAGCTAACCTTAACCATGTTGGGTGAAATCTGTCTATTGGGGTCATGGACCCCTTCCGGTAGTGTGAAGTTGGAGCTCCGCAGGGCAGAGTTTTGAAGGGCGCCGGAGAGGTTTGGAGACAGAGGTTTCCGTGGATCAATGATGATCGTACCATCGGGCAGGGTGTAAGATGCACTTTTCAGGTAAGGGTTCTGAAGTGCTGCTGAAAGGTCCGGGGACTTTGGTTTCTTGGGGTCAATCACAATGGTACCATCAGGGAGAGAATAGGAGGCTTCGCGCAAAGCTGGATTGCTTAGCGCCATGGCCAGGTTTGGGGAAATGATTTGCTGAGTGAGCAGAGCAAGATAAATATTTGTCAGCTTTAAATAATACATGGTTAACAATATTAGGGAGAGCGAAGAAAGGAATACAACATTACTTGCTGTCTCGGGTCTATAATGGTGCCATCAGGGAGAGTATATGTAGCAGTCCTGACATTCTGGTTCAGAAGTGCTCCTGAAAGGTTCGGAGACATGGGCTTCTGGGGCATACGATGTTCCTATGTGGGTGGAAGGGGAACGTAATACAGGAGAGTAAAACTGTAATACAACAATTGTTGTTTCTCCATGTATAGACAAACATACATGGCAGGTTGTATAGTCATTTTGACATGTTCCACCTATACCTACCCTGATAACTGATCCATCGGGCAAGGTGTACGAGGCTCCACGGACTTGTTGGTTTTGCAAGGCGTGGCCAAGCAATGGGGAGGAAGGTGAAGCTGCATATGGTGACACCAAGGATCCATCTGGCAGTCGGTACGATGCCTGCATCAACTGTTGGTTTTGCAGGGCACTTCCTAACATTGGTGAAGAGGGTGGTGGGGGTCCATATGGGGACTGTCTAAGTTGCATAGGTGTCCGATAAGATGCTTGGCGTACGTTTGGGTTTTGTTGAAGAGCATTATGAAGCTGAGGCCCAGCTGGTGCATAAGGGTTACGGCGTTGCATCATAGGGGATCTTAAAGATGAGACATTCTGTAAATGAGAACGGTTCTGTAGGGCATCATGAAGCAGTGGTGATGGGCCAGGCTCAGAGATGTAATCATATGGAGTAACAACAGTTGGTCCGTAAGATAAATGGAACTGTGGAGTCTGATAAGAAGCCACACCTCTTAGTGCCTGACCATGTCTCATGGCTCCAGACAGCATTGGAGTGGAAGGTACAGATGAGGCATATGGGGACTGAGGGCGTTGAAGTGGAGAGACATAGGAGGCTTCTCTCACTGCCTGGTTTTGCAGAGCTCCAGACAGCATTGGGGAAGAAGGGGGCATAGGCTGTTCATAAGGAGAGCTTGGCCTTTGTAAAGGTGAAACATAAGATGCATCCAGTACAGCTTGATTCTGCAGAGCATGAGACAGCATTGGAGATGAAGGGGCCATAGGCTGCTCATAAGGGGACATTGGCCTTTGTAAAGGTGAAACATAAGATGCATCCAGTATAGCTTGATTCTGCAGAGCATGAGACAGCATGGCCGATGAAGGGGCCAAAGGCTGCTCATAAGGGGACATTGGTGTCTGCAGTGAGGAAACAAAGGACGCATCCCGAATGACCTGGTTTTGCATTGCACCGGACAGCGTAGGGGATGATGGAGCATAAGGTTCTATATATTCTGTAACCATCCCACCCATGTCTACCATCTGGGATGGCTCTGGGCCGAAAGGGGAAGCGAAAGACGCCTGTCTGATAGTCTGGTTCTGCAAAGCACCAGATAGAGAAGAGGGGGCGAGAAACCTATGCGATGGCTCACTATAAGGATCAGCATAGGGGCCGGACACATACGTTTCTAGTGCATAAGTGGTGGGTGGGTGAGCAGATCGAGGGGGCAGGAGAGGGGAAGACTGACGAGAAAGTCGAGGAGAGAAGCGTGGGGATGCAGAATGTGGCCTGTATTTAAGGGAGGGCTGTGGAGAGGCAGGAGGCATCCTTCTAATAGACTGCTGGGCCCTGAGGGGATGTCCTCGGGCCACAGGCCGAGGGTGAAATCGACCAGATTCTCTCCTCCCATGGGGAGCACGGTGGACCATGTGAGGGGAGTGAAAAGGGGAGGAGAGGGAGGACTCCACAGTGAGAACAGAAGACCTATTGCTTCGTATGGAGGAAGCACGGAATGGACGTACATTCTGGGTGGGTGGAGGCATTGGGCGCCCTCGGAGACCCATTGGTGAGGGCCTGACGGTACCTAAAGGAACATTTCCCCCCATCCTGGGTCGAGCCAGTGGTGTGGGGTCCCTGAGCAGCCGAGTTGAGCGACGAGACAGTGTCGGAGATGACGGGGCAGGCCGCGGTCCTGTAGGGGACAAACTGCGACGAGAAAAGGAGGGAGAGGGAGATGGTCTTCTACTGAGCTGTGGAGAGTGAGGGGGCGATGCATGACCAGGGGAGAAGGAAGGGGAGGGTGGACCATACCTATTCCTTCCCCCAAATGGACTGCGGGCTGGAGTGGGTGAGGTTGGAGGACTTCGCCTCCTCATGGACGCACGGGGTGAGGAAGGTGGAGAACATTGTCTCATTGACACTCTTGGTGAAGGTGGAGGACTTCGCCGGATCATGGAGGCACGGGGAGAGTGAGGGGGGGAGGGTCCTCGAGCCATGGGTGACGGTGATCTCTGAGGTTGCATTCGATGACGGTCGTGGGGGAAGGCCATAGGGGATGCAGGTGGTGAGATTTGTCCTCGACATAACAGAGGGGGGTCTCTGGGCATTTATGAAGCCCCTCCTTATGGATGGTTGTGGGGGGGGACTACGTCTCTGTTGAAGCATAGGGCAGGGTACTGGGGAGGCCATGGCAGAAGGATGGCGCTGCATCTGTGGGGAGGGCATGATGACAGAGCGACGGGATGGAGTCGGAGAGGGTTTCAGGCGCCGTGCAGCACCGGGGGACATACTTGCTTGCTTAATAATCATAGCAGTTGGAGTAGGGATCACTGTGCCATAACCCTGTTGCTGTGACATCATCAATGGATCTGTCATCATCTGCTGTCAGAAACAAAAATGTGTACAATAAATTGAGAAACAAAAATGTTAAGAGAGCATACATTTTGCGTTTGTGATTTTTTAAATTTATTTAATACTTGGCTGTTTTGTAAATGAATAGAAATAAAAAAGCATTAAGGCACAGCTTGGACGTAGGGTTGTTTTTCTAAATACAATGCAGAGTTATACCAGTATATACATGGGATTGATTTTAATAACTAAAATGTAGCCTACACTGTGCAGCTGTATTATCTAGGAAAAAAAGAAGTATCAGATTGGGATCAGCGGCAAAAGAACTTGATCTGGACATCCGTAATTGTCAGTTAACCTCTTGCAACAAACATTATTAAGTAAGAGCAAACCTAATATTTGCTAATCATGGCAAGAATGTAATCAAGATGTTTAATGAAATTTCCCCCAGGGGATGAATAAAGTATAATCTAATTTATGGTTTCATTGGCTGTTGAGTAGCCAGAGATATTGATTATCTCAACGAAATGTTTTTAATTCACTCCAGTATTACTTTCACTCATTGTCTTGTGCTGTACTTTTAGATTGAACTACCTAAAGATGCTTTGGCTCTCCCTCTCAGGTAGGATTGCGTTTTCGGCACAGATTATATACAGAAATCAGGTTGAAAGTCTAAAAGGTTGCGTTGAAGAGTATGGTTACACAAAATCAATGACACAACATTAGCTAGAATTACCTGTGGTGAAATAATTTGCGGAGACATCCTCTGTTGCTGCGACAACATCATCTGCTCTTGTGGTGACATCATTTGTTGTAGCATCATTTGTTGATGTGGTGACAACATCTGTTGCTGTGGTGACATCATCTGTTGCTGTGGTGACATCATCTGTTGCTGTGGTGACATCATCGGTTGCTGCGGTGACATCATCTGTTGCTGCGGTGACATTATCATCATTTGGTCTTGAGGGGACAACATGGTTCGTTGTTGGGAAAACATAATTTGTTCTTGAGGCAACATCATCATCTGTTGTTGTGGTGACATTCCTATCTGCTGCTGTATTGGCATCATGTCACCAAGCTGACCTGGTGCAAGGGGATACTGGTCTTCATACTGGATTTCCGACATGTCTTCAAATTCTGGATCAGGTGGCAAAGTAGGTGGAGGGTGCAGGGGCACATCGAGACGCTCTTTCCCAAACAGGCGCACTTGAGGTCTAGGAACTTTGAAAGTCATCTCCCCTCCCTGAACTCCAACGGTATCATCCCTATATTGATTATACTGGTCCTCATACAGGCCCTGTACCTGATCCATCCCTTGCCCTCCAAAGCCAGAGAACTGCTGGCCCCCTGGTGGGAACCCCATTGCCTGCTGGGAGCTGTAGTCTTGGTAGGGCATGCCTGCTTCATTATAACTGAGTTGATAGTCTGGTGGAAACCCCCCTTGTATTCCCATCGCTGCTGCATAAGGGTCCTCAAAGTAACCTGCCTGCTGGTCGTCATAGAAACCCCTCTGCTCGTCGGCGTAGTAAACCACTTGACCGTTTTCATCGTAATAACCCTGAGCCTGAGGGTCAAGGAAGCCATCTACCGCTTCACCATACACATTGTCCTCACCCATTAGTGCGTAGTAGTCCAGACCCTCGTCACCACACACTGCCATTGCCTGCTGGTAACCATGGTAATTAGCTTCCTGGTTGTCATAGTAGCCTTGAGCGGAGGCATAAGGGTTATAGTAGTCCCCCATGCCCTCATCATAAAGATCACCTTCATAATATTCTGCATTTGGATCATAGAGTCCATCTTCCTCATAGTAACCCAGGTCTTGATAGCTTGTTTCCCCATTGTCATAGTAAGCAAACTGACCCTCACCATAACCACCATAATCATCATCGTAGCTTCCATAACCTTTCTGGCCAACTGAATGTTGACGATCATATCCATAGGCATCCTCCTCGTGCTCATAACCGTTGTTTTGATAACCCTGAAGATGACCTCCAGAGCCGGCGTATCGACTTCGTGCTCTTTGTCCGCCCACGCCGTGGTGTCCTTCATTTCCTCTTGTTTTAGTGGACAGGAAGCGTTTGGTCAGCCAGTTAGTTGCTGCTGCAACCTTACCCAGCAACACGCTTGTGTTCTTGAAGTCATCAGGAGGCCCGTCACATTCTTTTTCCAAATAGGTTTTTGAATAAGCCCGTCTTCTTCACATTTGAATCTTTTCCTCCCAGGCGTAGCAGCATGAAAGTTGGCTTCTTCCCACAACTTTCCTTCGCTTTGTCCTCCTTTTCTTTTTTTCCCTTTTTGCTGGCCTTGAACCTCATCATGAATCGAGAGGTGTTCTTCAGCATGGACTTGCGACGTTTCTTCTTAGCAAGGCGGGTTTTTCTCTTCCCCAACCCCAGAACAAGCGTGATGTACTTTTCAGCTCTTCCTGCTGTTCCTGCGCCTCTTGAAGCCAGAAAACTTCATGAACATCCTGGACATGTTCTTCAGACCTTTCTTTGGGATTTCCTTATCGGAAGCTGTGGAGCTTCTTCTTCTTTTTGCCTTTCTTCTTTCTTTGCATCAGCATCCGATTTCCCACCTTTATGGTGGCGGCCATCTTTCGATTTGTTTTTGCTGTAATCCTCTTCTTCGTAGTCATCCTCCTCTTCTTCGTCCTCATCCTCCTCGTCATCTTCTGAATCCCCACGTCTAGACTTTCCCCCTGTCTTTCCCTGGGCCCCCTTGCGCTCCTCGCCCCTTCCTTCTCCTGTCATCATCTGAGTCTTCCTCCTCATCCTCTGAGTCACTGAAATCTTCGTCCTCTTCCTCATCACTCAGGAGCTCCTCTTCATCCTCCTCGGACTCCACTTTCTTACCTTTTCCTTTTCCTTTCTTTCCATCATCTTTCCCCTTGGGTGGCTCCTCCTTTCCCTTCTTGCCCCCCTTCTTATCATCTTTACCTCCTTTCTTATCATCCTTGCTGGGTTTCTTGTTGTCTTTTCCTCCCTTCTTGTCATCCTTCCCTTTTGTTTCCTCCACTTTCTTTTTCTCTGGTTCAGGTTTTCCACCCTTCTTTGCATCCTTCTTGGGGTCTTTCTTGGGCATTTTCACAAGTGGCTAAGAGCACACCATGCCCTCTCTCTAGGATGCTGTAAACCTTCAAACACAAATATTACATGCACACTGTTATGGAAGGCAACGCAGTATTTTAGGTTTTAAAATGAAGAGATTATGATGTGATATGAGTCTGACCTTTAAAAAATTCCTTGGTTTAGATATGCCTAGTTGACTTTGCGCAAGCACTATATGCAGGTTCTGATTGGGGACAGGTCCACCTGGCCAAAGCAGTTCCACACTGCTCAAATCTGGTCCCCATGAAGGCTCCTGTCCAGACGTAGAGTTAAATGTCAGCAATCTTTATCCCACACACACACACACACACACACACACACAAAACATTGGTCTTGATATCACCGGAACTTGATATCACCGAAACTTCCAGGAACTATGTTAAAATGATACCGACATGATTTAGTCAGTGCTTACGTCATGGCACCGCAAACTGTTACACTTCAGTGGCGCTTCAAACTGCTTCCCACCTTGGGACCAGATTATCTCCAAGCCCTACCCAGGGATCCCAAACTCCTGACTAAACCCTGCTCTGAATCCCCAAAACCGGCTCAGAGTTCCTTCATTGCAAACTCTCTAATCCCTATCTCATATGTCATCGAGAGCTCTGACTCTTGCATAGAGATATACGACCCCTATCAAGAGATTGCAATCTATACCCATGAATGTCCAGCTCTATTGTAGGTTTTGCGGGTCAGAACTCTAAACTCCTTCTCGAAATCTAAATCTGTTTATGTAAGCGTGGCAATAACTGCATTATGAAGCGTAACCTCACGACGATCACTTATGTCTAATTCATACTTGTGGAATTAGTGGAATTAATGTGGAAAAGCTTGCAAAAGAGCTTCTGCAGAGCCACATGGATGGTTTGCAGAAGTTTTAACTGGACATCAGAGCTAGCAAGTGGGATACAACAACAACAACAACCGTATTAATCCGAGACACAGGAGATCCACCTCACCACCCAACTCTCTTTTTTTCCCAGCCATGGAGTTGTCTTGGGACAAACTAATGAATTCAAAGGTGCACAGCTGCAGAAGTATAATTCAGGCATTACAAAAGTGATTTTCAGTGGTTTTATAGATTTACGCACAGTATGATCCCTGCAGCTTTGCTTTCTGTCAAATTGGATACAAACATTAAAACCACAAAAAAAAACAAAAAAACATGCATCTGTATCTCCAGCTCCACCCTCTATGGTCTCTAAGTCGCTCTAAATCTTTCTCTTGGGAGAGTTGCAGTAAAAGACGCAGTCCTGTGGCAGCGTCACCCACACTCATTCACCAAGGCAGCTTTCCATCATAGTCACCTGCTCATTCAATGACAAACAGCACAGAAAAGCGAGTGTGCTGGTCGCCAGAATCTCTGCAGTCTTCAAATTGGTTGCGTCCTTGCCCTAGGTATCGATTAAAAAAAAAAAAAAAAAAAACTGAAGGAAAAAAACTGTGGGACAAAGTCTTTAGGTCAAACGCTTCTTCCTTTGACCTAATCCGTCCTCTGTTGCTCACTACAACACGTTCCCTCACTCAGCACAGCACTCTGATCACACTGCCCTCCTCAGAGTGTGTGTGTGTGTGTTCGGGGGAGAAAGAGAGAAGGGCAGATGGGTTGCCTGTTTGTGTGTATGTGTTTGCATGTGCGCGTATGTGTACGTGTTTGAGTGCTACTGAGGAGTTCCTTGTGGCGGGCCGTAGAAGGAGTCTTAATTTGTCATCTGGCTCTACAGGTGAAACCCGAGAGCGCTGGGCAGCTGAGGGGGCGGGGCATAAATAATACAAAAGGGAGAGAGACAGAGAGAGAGAGAGAGAGAGAGAGTGAGACAGACAGACAGACAGACATGGGATGCAGAAAATAAGACTGAATTAACAGTAAGATGTCATCAAATCTGCTAATATCCAACTACGTGTAATTTCTTCATTGATGCGTTGCATTGATGCTTATTTAGAAGAGAAGTCACGTACACACACCTTTATGTTATCTGACCGTAAATCAAACTCCTCCTCTTTTTTCCAGAGTAACATATACTGTCAAGTGTGTGTGCGTGTGCATGTGTGTGTATATGAGAAAAGATAAGTGACGCATCATTCGAAAAAAAAATGTCCATTAAAAAAAAATAGTATCAATATGAGAAATGCAAGCATAGGTAACAACAGAAGAAAGAGCAGAGGCAGGAGAAACACCCACTTGTAATGTGGATATATGACGTCTTCACATTGGTGATCAATAACAGAGGAATTACTCTCTCAAACACATACACACACACACACACACACACACACACACAGTAAAGGATCAGTAACAGAGCTGTGATTATTAGTGCCATCAACCAATTATTCATCTTCCAGAGGGAAGGGGTCCGATTGCCAGATCTGTCCTGTTACAGGGTATAGGTATTGGGTTGCCAGATCCTGATCTTTGGTCTTAGTGTCTGATCATTACCAAGCAGCAAAGACCACATGTCATGTATGTGTGTGTGTGTGAATGTGCGCACAGTGCGTTTATGCAATTGTATGTCTTTGAGTGGGTGCGCACGTGCATAAAAAAAAAAAACAGAGAACGTAATGAAAGAGCATTTTCTTTCTAGATTTCCTGCGGTTTGTCTCTAATCGTACATCTGCCTTTGAAGCATAATGAAAAGAACCCATCAAACGTGAAAAGGCCTGAGTAGCAGCCAGTCTCTGTCTTCCCAAAGCAATCGCTGCTGGCAGGTGGTCCTCCATCTTTTGAGAGAATTTGTAGAGAAGAGACAACACAGAGAAACATGCCCATGAGAGAAAAGCAGACTTATGACAGAAGTGGACTTGATGAGGCTCATCAAAAGCAGTCAGGTCCTGAGGGGGAGCAGGAGACCATCTTTGTCCCTTCACACACACACACACACACACACACACACACACACACACACACACACCACACACACACACACACACACACACACACACACACACACACACCACACACACACACACACACACACACACACACACACACACACACACACACACACACACACACACACACACACACACACACACACACACACACACACACACACACACACACACACACACACACACACACACACACACACACACACACACACACACACACACACACACACACACACACACACACACACACACACACACACACACAGCAATCTGCTGCTATCTAGTGGACCAGCATTACACCTGCAGCACTCCTAATAGTTTGGCGTTGGTTGGTTCAGGTAAGTTTACAGGCCTGCAGCAAGTGTGAGGCTTGCATAACACAAAGCAATTACCTAAGCATTTTGCATTGTTTTCCCATGATTTAATATAGTCTCATAATGAGTCAAAATGAGATACATTCAGTAGTCTAACTCCAGGAAAAACATTTATCTTGCAGGAGAGAAGTAGATAAACCAAAGTGTGCAGGCAAAGGGAACAAGGGGGGGGGGGAGGGAGGAGTGAGTGCACTCAGAAACCAAAACCTACCTTTCCTCCGGGACACCCACGCTGGAGCTCCGTGGTCACGTATCCCCATCATCTTATACGTCAAAAAGGGAAGACATTTAAAAAAACTGATACTAGACCACATTTTAAAGCACTCAACACGGTTCCCTACTCACCTCTGCCGCTCGCTCCTCCGACGGGGCTCCCGGCTCAGAGCAGCAGGGGTCGGCCAGTGGAGAGGAAAAGTGTGCCACCAGGAACGGAGGATGAATATTTAACGACCGCTATTCTTCGGGTGACCGACCGGGGGCTTGAGTTCCACACGCTCCGGTGAGAACTGATGAGCACCGCGGGTGGGCCCGTGTCGGTCGTACACGCCGATACACACTGATGTACAGTTAAATAAACACGGTAGGCAAACTTTAAATGTGGAACATTCCTGTGTTTTTGTGTATTTTAGCCACATTTTGGTTTGTTTTACAAAGTCTACGGTACTCGTTGCCTACTAACTTAACGGCTGAAAGATATAGCCTAGCTTAAATTCCCGGGGACGTTAGCATTAAGTTAGAAATAAAATGGGCGTTTCCTCCACTACCTGACTTGTTTGGCCGGAAGTTCAGCGTTAGTTATACGTGTTTAATAAAGGTGGTGGACTTTTACCATTTCCACTCGTGTGGACTGAACACGACGGGGAAAGAAAGTGCCTCAGCGGTTGAGGGTGAGAGCGGCCATGACAGCGACCACAAGAAACGTGTCTAGCTAACGTCTCTCTCTCTCTCCTTCTCTCTCTCTCCACATGAACACTTCTTCCGCTGCCCACCAGATGGACCCGCGCTCCAACAAACAAGCCGCAGAGAGAGACACGCACACGCACACACACACACACACACACACACACACACACACACACACACACACACTGCTGCATCTCAGTCACTTCATAACCCCGACGACCTTGCCGTCTCCCCCCCCACATTGACCGGCTGGCTGCCGGGTATCAAAACAGGTTTTTTTTGGGGTGGGGGCTTTGATATTGAACCAACTGTGGAGAGCCGCAACGCAGGTTTAAAAAAAAAAAAAAATTAACAAGGCTTTGAGCTATTTCTAGCGCTGTGATTTACACAGACTTTCAACGAATAGATACATTTGCAGTGTTTTAATGGTCGACACACTTATAATATAATGTTGACTTCCTGCAGCTGGCAGCCAGAGTCTCGGTCAGTGCAGGCAGCGCTCCAACCTGCCAGCTTGTTTTCTAAGCAAAAACCAGGTCACTGCTTTTTTTTTTTCTTTTTTTTTCGTCGTCCACTGACAGCATCATTATCAATTATGCTATACTTTAAACAGCTACTTGAAAATACAGACACCAATGTGCAATATAACATAACCCAAGCTCTCTCTTTTAGTCATACCATATATTAGAATAAATCGTTGTTTCCCAAGAAGAAAAACAACATTATTATGCATTTATTATGCTCAGAAACTTGGGACTTTTTCTTTTCCTCTTGGAAATTACTGGATCATTTTACTTATTCGCTCTCAAAAATATCTAAATTATATAATCTTTAATTTAACGGTTGAAGTGGTCACAACTGTGTTACCAGCACGTAGACATGATTTTAATTTTAAAGGGGGGGGGGGGGTGGACAAGCCACTTTTGAGAAATTGAGAGCCACTGGATGAGAGTAATGACAGCTGAAGGTGTCATTTTTTATTTTTTTTCCTGTGGTTTTGTAGTTATTTTTCCAGAGCTACAGGGTAGTAGCCATGCTATCTGGAAGCCAATTATTTGGATTCCCCCCCCCCCCCCCCCCCCCCCCCCCCCCCCCCCCCCCCCCCCCCCCCCCCCCCCCCCCCCCCCCCCCCCCCCCCCCCCCCCCCCCCCCCCCCCCCCCCCCCCCCCCCCCCCCCCCCCCCCCCCCCCCCCCCCCCCCCCCCCCCCCAATACGAGCGTGCTTCAGGCACTGAAACATTAAATATCTGTAATGCTTGGCATGTTCCTCAGCCCCTTGTCGAGCTCTAGGGGCTATTGGCCCCGTGAATCCTCCAAGGGAAGCAAAGGCTTTAATATCCTGCAGGAACAAGCTACTTTTTTCAAATAACATTGCAAAGCTTTGCCTCAGGAAGGTCGTGATGTTTCCTCAAGAAAAATGTTGCAGTAGGTGCCGAGCTCCACCTGCATTGTTATTTGAGTAAATAAATATTACACAAGAGAAATGTTGGTAATATAAATAGTAAATAGCATTAACCCTGTAAAACAAATGCCAATACTGGTTAGGTGAAAGCAGAACAAGTAGCTCAGGCTCACTGCTGCCGAGTTTTTGGAATGGATGGAGTCGTGAGCTTTCCCACTACCAGGCGCCGCTGGTCGCGTGGCAGACAACAGATCGGTGAGCAGAGCACCAACATTATTCTTTTCCTCCTGAAGGAGTCTGGAGCTGAAACAGCTGCTCCGAGACACCCGGTCTCTGCAGCAGGACAGAGAGACCTGTGCATGTGTGTCTTTGTCTGTGTGTTGAATAAGCAAGAGAGAGACAATGCAAAGATGCTTGGATGGATAGAAAGATGATACATAGATAGATAGATGAGGGTTGGAAAGACTGAAAAGCAGCAGGGTACATCCATGCTCAGCTACTTAACAGGCTCCACCTGGATAGGCCGGATAGTGGAGGACAGCGCGGCTGCTGGACTAGCGAGAGCCCCGCTGTGTGTCCATCAGTTTCAAATAATCCCTGCTGCTGAAGTGTCCTTGAGTCCCATTTTCAACCCCTTCCCATTCAGAGACACACCTGACTGCTGTTGCACTCCAAACTACAGTGATATATTCCTGTCACTCACAAATGTATTTTTTGTCCATCTGTCTTTTAGCCCCAGTCCAACCGAACCCCTCAGCAACGGTGCAAGAATGGACCCGGACCTGCAGAGTCCGCAGGCTCCACATCCACTCTCACAGCCTCTCTCCAAGATGGATACAGTAAGGGTTTGTGTACGTTTGGTTGTGTGTCTGTGTGTAAGGGAGGGAGAAGGTATGGGTTAGTTGACAATGACAAATAGCCTTAAATACGATAAGAAGCTGGATTCGAGGATCGGATCAACTGTCTAAGGAATTTATAGCAGCAGATCATATTTACGTGCACAGAGAATTTTAAGAGCTTTACAGGACACACAAATTTAAAAATATTTGTATCGTGGAAAGTCGCACAAAGCTTCAAACTGATGTATAGAGCAACACAGGACATTCATCCAAACATGAACAAGAGACTGCAAAGCCTCCGTTTATCACCTGCATGACTAAACATAAAAGTTAAACATTATAGGCATGTGGAAAACAGTGTTTTATACCTTTCATACACTTGCACTATCACTTAACATGTAAATAATATACATGTCATATAATAATAATAATAATAATAATAACCAGTACAATACACACAGAGTGCTACACTACCATATATACAGTATATATAACGGTAAGCGTGAAGTAGTCACCTTTCATATACAAAACATAAAAGTGTGGTTTGGATTTCTAGGTGTTGCATATTTAACTTACCTGCACTAAACATACTAAACCTTATTCTAGACATATAAACATGTGGTAATGAGCATAAACGATACGTAAGTATGAAGCTACAATCATGTTAAAACAAAGTGTGTTTATTTAATGGGAGACAATTCAATTTGACAAAATTAATGAGATAAATGATCACATCATTTAGTTCATCATTATCAATATTCACTCAAATATCTAAAATCACATTAATAATTAAAATATATGATCACCACTGATTAAATTCTTGTTTAAATAATTGATCCCGTGATAACTGTTGGTTTTATTCATCTGACACCATTTAATTAGAGACTGCGATCGTAAGTCAAAAGAGTTTCACCACAATAAAATGATGTGGAGAAATTCTAGGAGACAGTATTGAGGCACATAACCATAGTGTTAACGGTATTTTGGTATCTCTGTCATCGTTTTTCCCGTCAGTATCTACGTTGTACAACAGGCTAGTAAAGATGAAAACGCTAAAACAACAATAAAAAAAAGGATTTATTTTTTGGGGTAATTGTATGGGTAGCTACAATGAACAACCACAATCAGCTGATTCAAAATATATATATATTTTTAACAATCTAGGCAATCTTTATAGGGCTTTAATTTCACACCAGTAGTTTATTAAAGAGCTGCGGGCTCCAGGGAAGTAATTTTGTCTTCACATTGAGCATCAGTTACAGTACATTCAAAGAGGTGGAGGAGATGTTCAGTAGCTTTCATATTAACGATCTAATTCCATCATGTTTGATTGATTGATTATAATTTACAGATAAAACGCGAGTAGCGCAAAGGGACAATATTTGTATTCTCTGCAGTTTTCGGAAGCTATCATTTCTACAGCGTCTGTTGTATTTCATTAAATCCACCAAGCTGTGAAAGCATTTCTTTAAATGACTGTTAAACATAATGATACAGCTTAAAGAATTGAACATCTCCGTTCCTCCCGGGTGTTTGGAAAACACAACAGTGTGAGTAGCTCGCTTAGTGCGGCTTTAGATCTACTTCACTCTCGAGTGTATGAGAGCAAAGGGGCGACGGAGATGGAGTCATCATGTTGCTTTCTGCGCGGCAGGTGATTTATTTGATCATCAGGAATCACTCGGTTCTGAGATCATGCTTTAATGTTGGGATGGCGACTGTGGAACAGAGATAACACCTGTCTTGGCGTTCAATAACGGAAATGGAATTTCTATGAAAGCTGATGCATCTCATAAGCCTAATAGAGGAAGCCAAATTACAGTTTAAGATCATTTTTTATTTTAACTACGGGTTGTCCACCCGTAGTTGATATTTTCCTAGTGAGACACAACGATGAGACACGCAGTAGGGGGAGGGGGCACACCTGTGGCCTCAGATTTGCCAGAACTGCTCTTTGGACTAATTGTGCTCCAATTTGAGAAATTATTTTACATTATACATGACATGTGGAGGACATACAGCTGCAATTGATTAACTTGCTTTCTCTCGCTGATGCTGATGCTTTGTGAGCAGGCAAGTGCTACAAATTTATATTCAGAACGGTGGACTTAAACAGTCCTGCAGTAACCCCCGACACTCCGTCATTCACACTGGAAACATTGAAACAAGGCACTCCTGCATGGTCTACAAAGATATAGCATTATCTATTAAACTGAATGCTTTTAAATATACTTAACATTTCAATGGGTGATGAATTTGAATGTCAAAAATAACATTTCGGTGAGTTTGGATTATTTTGTATTTAACCTTAAAAGCCTGCAGTAAAACAAGAAGGATATAATACTCTCCTCCAGTGCTCTTTATGAGCTCCTGCTTCACTGGGTAGAAGCTGCAAATACATGACACGACGTAGGTAGCCGAAACAATTGTGGTTTGAAAAAAAATACCTCAAACAAGCTCAACCATTCCCCTGAATTGATTTTGTGGTGTAATGCATGTTATATTTACCCAAATAATGTATAAGCCAAAGGATTTACTTGTCCATAGGCAGTCATTCTAAAGGTTAAGTAAAGATTGAAAATCAATCCCCAGGAGGAACTGGAGGACATGACTGAGGAGACAGCTGACTGGCCCACTTTGCTTACTGTCACCACAACCTGGACCCAGTTAAGCAGTAAATGGGCAGATGGATGGATGTAAATCGGTATAATAGTACATTCGTAGACTAAACTGGACTACATTACTCTCACTGTTGTTGGCATGGTTTCCGTGCTCTCTGCCCCCTACGTTTTGGAGCCTCAAAATTCATTGCTATCACTGTAACAATTCTAGAGTGAGACCCAGAAGCAAAATCAGCATGTAGGAGTGGTAGTACAAAAGCAGGCTTTACTCGTTAGATAGAAAGATAAATAGGTCAGCAACAGGTAGGCAGTCAGCAGAGGCAAACAAGACCAGAAGGCATCAGGCAGACAGCCAAAAGTCCAAAAACATGCCAGCTTCAAGTCACTACAATAGGCAGAAGGTAGATGCATGACACAAGGCTGCAGGAGGCAATCTTTGAAAATGACTAGAATTACTACGTGGGCAGGAAGAGTATATTAGGGGCCGATGGGGTAATGTGATAGAGGTTGAGATCGGGTGACTGGAAAATGTGGGGGCAGTGTTTTAAATCACAGCGGAACACCTATGCTTATTTTCCCATCCAAATTAAGACCTATGTTCCTTCAGCCATATGTTCCCTCAGCCCTATGTTCCCTCAGCCCTATGTTCCCTCAGCCATATGTTCCCTCAGCCCTATGTTCCCTCAGCCATGTTCTTTACACACTGTTACCTCAGCCCTATGTTCTTTAAGCCCTGTGTTCCTTCAGCCCTATGTTCCTTCAGCCCTATGTTCTTTACACACTATGTTACCTCAGCCCTATGTTTTTTAAGCCCTGTGTTCCTTCAGCCCTATGTTCCTTCAGCCCTATGTTCCCTCAGCCATATGTTCCCAAAGCCTTATGTTCCTTCAGCCCTATGTTTCCTCAGCACTATGTTCCTTCAGTCCTATGTTATTTAAGCCCTATGTTCCTTCAGCCTCATGTTCCCTCAGCCCTATGTTCTTTACGCACTATGTTCCTTCAGCCCTATGTTCCCTCAGCCCTATGTTCGTTAAGCACTATGTTCCTTCAGCCCTATTTTCCCTCAGCCCTATATTAGTTAAGCACTATGTTCCTTCAGCCCTATGTTCCCTCAGCCCTATGTTCGTTAAGCACTATGTTCCTTCAGCCCTATGTTCCCTCAGCCCTATGTTCGTTAAGCACTATGTTCCCTCAGCCCTATGTTTCCTCAGACTTATGTTCCCTCAGCCCTATGTTCCTTCAGCCCTATGTTCCCTCGGCTCTATGTTCCTTCAGCCTCATGTTCCCTTGGCCCTATGTTCCTTCAGCCCTATGTTCTTTAAGCCCTATGTTCCTTCAGCCCATTGTTCCCTCAGCTCTATGTTCCTTCAGCCTCATCTTCCCTCAGCCCTATGTTCTTTAAGTCCTATGTTCCTTCAGCCCTATGTTCCTTCAGCCTTATGTTCTTTAAGCCCTATGTTCCCTCAGCCCTATGTTCCTTCAGCCTTATGTTCCTTCAGCCCTATGTTCCTTCAGCACCAATGATTTATTCCCTATCCAAATTAGATCCTATGTTCCCTCAGCCCTATGTTCTTTACGCACTATGTTCCTTCAGCCCTATGTTCCCTCAGCCCTATGTTCGTTAAGCACTATGTTCCTTCAGCCCTATGTTTGTTAAGCACTATGTTCCTTCAGCCCTATTTTCCCTCAGCCCTATATTCGTTAAGCACTATGTTCCTTCAGCCCTATGTTCCCTCAGCCCTATGTTCGTTAAGCACTATGTTCCCTCAGCCCTATGTTTCCTCAGACTTATGTTCCCTCGGCCCTATGTTCCTTCAGCCCTATGTTCCCTCGGCTCTGTGTTCCTTCAGCCTCATGTTCCCTTGGCCCTATGTTCCTTCAGCCTTATGTTCTTTAAGCCCTATGTTCCTTCAGCTCTATGTTCCTTCAGCCTCATGTTCCCTCAGCTCTATGTTCCTTCAGCCTCATGTTCCCTTGGCCCTATGTTCCTTCAGCCTTATGTTCTTTAAGCTCTATGTTCCTTCAGCCTCATGTTCCCTTGGCCCTATGTTCCTTCAGCCTTATGTTCTTTAAGCCCTATGTTCCTTCAGCTCTATGTTCCTTCAGCCTCATGTTCCCTCAGCTCTATGTTCCTTCAGCCTCATCTTCCCTCAGCCCTATGTTCTTTAAGCCCTATGTTCCTTCAGCCCTATGTTCCTTCAGCCTTATGTTCTTTAAGCCCTATGTTCCCTCAGCCCTATGTTCTTTCAGCCTTATGTTCCTTCAGCCCTATGTTCCTTCAGCACCAATGATTTATTCCCCATCCAAATTAGATCCTATGTTCCCTCAGCTCTATGTTCCTTCAGCCCTATGTTCCCTCAGCCCTATGTTCCTTCAGCCCTATGTTCCCTCAGCCCTATGTTCCTTCAGCCCTATGTTCCCTCAGCCCTATGTTCCTTCAGCCCTATGTTCCTTCAGCACCAATGATTTATTCCCCATCGCAATTAGATCCTATGTTCCCTCAGCCCTATGTTCCCTCAGCCCTATGTTCCTTCAGCCCTATGTTCCCTCAGCCCTATGTTCCTTCAGCCATATGTTCCCTCAGCCCTATGTTCCTTCAGCCCTATGTTCCTTCAGCACCAATGATTTATTCCCCATCCAAATTAGATCCTGTTTCCTCACCCCTATGCTTCCTCATCCTTGGCCAATGTAAAAACGTTCTTTAACTTTTTGAGATATCCTGCTAGCAGTACTCAATAACAGTCCTAATTTTGAAGCCTCAATATTTAGGTTATCACTGTAACAAATCTGGATTGAGACCCAGAGGCAAGATCAGCAGGTAGGAGTAGTACTGCAGGAGCAGGCTTTACTAGTCTTTATGCAGGATATGTAGGTCAGCCCCGGGTAGACAGTCAGTGGAGGCAAACAAGACCAGAAGGGACTTGGCTGGAAGCTAAGTGTCCAAAGCAGTGGACAGTCGCTTGCAGACGGGCGATAGATGAGGAAACAAGGCTGCAATAGTCAATCTGGAAGATTACTAGAAACACTGTGGTGTAGTGGTCTGTATGTAGTCTGGGGTTGATGGAGTAATGAGGGACGAGAATGCAGACAGGTGGAGGATCAGGTCAGGGGACTGGTGGGCCGGGTGGACGAGGAATCCTGCCAGCAGAGGATGGATGGAAATCAATACACTGTACATTTCTAGACTAAACCACATTACGCTCTCGCTATTTTTGGGAAAATATGGCCTCAGAATTTTGGTATCAGTGGTTCAATTCTGGAGGGAGACAGAAGCAGAACCTGTGGGTAGGAGGAATAAAAGAAAAGGAGATATTAAGAGTCAAAAGGCGGTATACAGGTAGGCAGTCAGCGGAGGCGAACAGAACCAAGGGACCAGGCGGGAAGCCAAAAGTCCAAAATCCAGTTGTCTCAAGGTCCACACAAAAATTGGATTACGTTTGGTGTAAATTGAAGAAATGTAGCTCAGTGAATGTGATGTTCGGACTGTGTATTTTGATTACAGCCTGCATAGTTTCTTTTCATGAAAGATATTTTGGGAAAGCGCAGGTGTCGATAATGAAAATGAAGGATGGCTGAATTCCATTTAGCGGCTCCAATTTCAGGGTCCCTGTGCATGTAGTGACTTAATGAGACACTTGAATAGAACTTATTGACTGAGTGAATTATTAATCGGATGAAGTAGATCACCTGTTAAATACATTAGTTAGTGTCAGTTTCTATTCTGCCTGTTTAAAAGGGCCCTTCGCCTCTGATTTGTACAGACTGACTTTGATTTCTCCGTTGGCTGTTGTGTCCTATTCATTAGTCATATATACATTTCTATTTACGGCAACTAAACAATAGTTTGAAGGAGAGAACTATGGACCTATGGTGCACTCTATACCCCCCCCACATCCCACTCTCTCTCATCTTTATAGGAAGACTCAATGCTGGCCTTCAGGTCCCAGTTGGCCACTCATGATGGTCAGTCCACCTACGCCTCAGAGTGTTGTTGCCAGAGGCAAAAATGTACAGGCAACCGCAATCAGGATGCAGAGAAGAGCCACCACATGTATTCTTCCTTCATCACATTTTTACATATAGCGGAATTCGGCACATGATCGATTAGCGCAAACATTTTTTTTTTTTGCAGAAGCAGTTTACACTTTCACCACTTTTCTTTCTGTCTCCCCCCCCTCCGCTCTGTGGGAGGAATACATGAGGACAGTAGGTGTGTAGCCAGGAGCAGCTGGAGAAAGTCAGGGATAAAGTCAAGACACAGCTGGAGTGAGTACACCTCATTTACGTGTGACACATTCACTTGTTCACGCACTCACAAACACACAGTTTTGCATATGTTGCTGTTTCACACGTGAAGTCAACCAGAGTAATGACTTACTTGCTGTGTATATTTTGACTCCAGTGACAGCATTTTGGCTGTTAGAGATCTAACATCCGCTCTGCCTTTTATATAACCTTTGACGAGCAGGCTTTTTTGTACGACCTTCATCACTGTGATCGTCATCACACTTCTGAAATCCTAAAGGTAGAATTATCACTGCAACATTTAATAAAGACCTTCATCTCAGATGTAAACACGCATCGTCCTCATAATTAAAACGTAAGAAGAGACGGATCAAACCTTGGTTTTTCATCTGAACTACCAACCCTTTGGAAAGAAACAAAGCCAAGCTCGGACTAGAGCTCTAGGGATCCATCTCATTAGCTAATCTTTCGACAATTTTGGACTAATTTAAACTGATTACCAGCCGCAACAGTGACGCTGAGATTCTTTTCACCTTGTGAGGCTGTGTGTGTGTCATAATGGAGCATGTGGTCCTGGGGACACCCCCACCCCCACCCCCACCCCCCACAGAAGCCATAGGAGCACTTTGCCAGATGTTTATATTTCTGTCTTATGGACAGATTTATTTAAATCAGGAGAGACCTGAAGTAGGATGATAGAGGTGTAGTGATGCTTAGGTCAGATAAGGCAGAAACCGCCTGCAGTCCAGACACTGGTGGTGGTGGTGATGAAGGGAGTTGCTGCAATCCAATGATGAATGAGGAGGAGCAGGACTGTGACACTGAGTGGAGGTGACTCGGGTGGAGGAGGGTCGCATCTGAAACAACAAATGACAGCAGCAGAGAGGAGAACATTTTGTTTTAAAGTTTGACAGCACCAATATGATTGGCTTAAAGAACAGTGCAGCGCCTGGTTGATTAACTTAAAGTGAATGCTCACAATCAGCTGATAGAGAGAGAGAGAGAGACTGAGATATGATGAATGAAAAAGGAGTGTGAAGAGAGTATTCCTGACTGAACCTCTGCTTAAGCTTCATTTCACAGCGTCACAACCGTGCAAGACGCAGTCACGTAACTTTACAGCTGTGTAGTTTAGATCAAAGTGAAGGCCGCTTCTGAAGATGGGTGGTGTCTTAGCAAGGGTGCCAGTGGGAAGTGGGGAATGGGACATTTTTATGCCCCTGGCTTAATTTGTCGTTGCAGCTTGTATGGTCCTTTCGCAAGATGCTCTAGTTTTTAATCGAGATTTAATTTCTAGCAGCTATTCTGTTAACAAAATTTTTTTTTTTTTTAAACTCAGCCACTGTCTGTCTACCCACTCATGTTACATTTGAAGAATGTTTAGTATCTGAGCAAGATTAGATTTATTTGGCCTTTAATGAGCATTTTGTTGCAGTCGGCCATCTGTTTGATGTTGAGAATTTGAAAAAGACATCTTCCCTGCTTGCTGATGTTGACGATTACTCCATGTGCCACATTTCTCAGTTTACCTTCCAGCTTTTCTCGCCTAATGTTTTCGAAGCATTGTATTCCATTGCTTCTCGAGGGTGAACTGGACACCCTTTTTTTCTCAGGCTAGCCGCTCCATTTATTGCAGAGCACATAGCACAAATACATAATTGTCCTACTTAAACAGGAATAGCTCGTGGTTGCCTGGAGGATGGCTCATGACAATTCAGGTGGAGATAAAAGTGTCTTAAAAAACAACCAGTTAGTGGACTAAAGCATTGGTCAAATGTATTAAATAACTATGAAGTTGATGCCCTTTCATCCTCATTCATTATTGTCATAATTAAATATATTATATATATTTTGAAGATTCTGAATATTTTTGAAGGTATTGTTGTCATACTTTATGAGTCCATCACACACACACACACAAAAGAAAAATATAATTTGATGTCATTGTGGTAGTGTTTCAATGTTACAAATGAATCTTCCAACTATGCTGTTCAGCCCTGATACAATTATGTAATCAATCACCTCAGGTTGAAAGTCCATGCTGGACATCATCACTTAACCTTAATTTCTTGGACATTTTATGGATTTTTTTTGCATTTGTTGTGTGCCAATAATTGCAGCAAGTCTGTCATCTCGAGCTGATGAATTAGGTGGTCCTCGTCCTCGTCCTTCACCTGTTTCTTTATTTTTCTTCTGGTCTGTTGATCATTATTTTGCTCCTGAGACACTTATGTACTACTGGCATAGATGGAAATGCTTGTAATTTGTTCGAGAGACTTCTTCAGTGTATGAATACTGGGTTTTGCCAGTAACAAAAGGTGTTCCGCAGGGGTCGATTTTAGGTCCTGTCCTTTTTACCATTTATAGTATAGCTTGTCAAGCCCATCTTTATGCTGATAACACACTATTGCTAACTCTGTACAACTAGCCATGGAGAAACTGCAACTCTCAAAGAAATGCTGTTTTCCAGAGCAAGAGATCACACAGCTTGGTCTCACTCCCAAAGCGTCAAATACCGACGCACAAGGCACCCTTTAGAGGCGGTATGAAAATCGACTTGTTTTCAGATGTAAACCCATCTGCGCCATTATTATGGAGGTAGTATTAAGAGCAAGAAAGCCAGCTCCAACTGTCACGTTAAGCTATGTCACTGAGTCAGATGGCGTTGCGTTACTGAACAAACATAATAATTTTAAGCCAAACGATGATCTGTTTTCTAACTCTTCTGCGTCAAGACACGGTGTACAAGGTTCTGTACAAGTTGTAAAATATGACGAGTCGGGATGAGATCACGTTAGATTACAATAATCTACATACAGCCGCTGCGAATGGATCTAATATTGAGAGAGTTGTAGTGTATAAATATCTTCTGATGATAAATTTACATTTAAATTCCATATTGCTAATCTTGTGAGCAAACTGGGGCAGAAAATTGCCTTTTTATCAGTGCTTGAAGTGGAAAAATATAAATGCCAGTACTCCCCTTATCCACATGTTGGCTTGTGTATTGGCCGGCAACAACAAACATTCTGAATTTCTACAGTGAATAAAAGACACTAGGAGATAATAGGTTTGTGGGGTCCCCCACTAAGAAAATGTTTAAATGTTTTTGACTTTAAAATGGCCTGCACGGTGGCGCAGTATAGCTAGCACTGACACCTGGGGGTTCGATTCCGGGCGGCCCTTCTGTGCGCAGTTCTCCCTGCGTCAGTGTTCATTCTCTGGCTTACTCCCACAGTCCAAAGACATGCAGCTTAGGTTAACTGATGACTCTTAAATTGCCCGCAGGTGTGAATGGTTGTCTGTCTCTATGTGCCTTCCTCCAATGTTCATACAGCTTATGGAGGTACAGAGCAAAATCACTGGTGCTGTGCCCAGAGAATCTGATATGGAGAGCGTAGAACAGAGTCCTGGCAGGTTGTGAGTAAAGCCGATGCACAAGAAAAAGTCACGGTACGCCAGAGAGTAAAAGGTATAAATGACGGTACTGGCTTCCCTATGGTAGGAAGAAGATTGTTGAAGCAGCTTTCTTATCAGTTGTGGACTATGGTGATGTAATTTATAGACATGCTGCTGCTTCCCTTCTTAAACCTCTAGACTTTAGTTGCAAAGCCTGTGTTGTTCTTGTGTTTTGTGTGATTTTCCCTTTTTTTGTATTTTATCTTGTAACTGCTTTTGACTTGTTTTTTACTCTGTCGCCGTACATGAGGGCGGCCTTTCGGATTTAAATTAAGGTTTGAACGAATGAACGTATGTTTACACTCCACGACAACTTGTTTTAAGGTTGGTTGGCTTGTTTTAAGTGCAAAATGTTTCATTAATAACAACACAACTGTTCACATCTCTCCGATTTGGGGGAATGCTCTCTTAAAACCTGGCACTGTATAGTCTGTTCTGTAAGGGCACTAACTAAGAGTATCCATCTATACAGCAATGACACAAATCACACAAAAGATGCACATTTTAGGAATTAAAACAAGTATAAAATTCCCAATATACACTATCTTCAAATATAGCAGTGTGGAGATTTAACAAGGACTGGTGCTCCATCAACTGCTCAATTAACTGCTCACAATTGAGTGAACTTTTTGATTATTATACAGGGATTAGTAATCAGACACAGCGCCACATTACAGTTCACAACTCCACACAAACAATTGCAAAACATTTTTTTTCTTCTTCATATAAACAGTATTTTTAGTTTTCATTCTGTCAACTGTTATCAAATTTTAACCGGTGAAATCGCCACACTTTTTTTGTCAGTGTTGTCTAAGATGTGTCTGAGCGGGAATGACACTAACAATGTGACAGTCTATAATAGCCCGTTTGTGCTGTTCTGTGGTGTAACGAGGATAACATTGGCCAGTGGGCTTCGGAGTACAAAGTGTCACAGAAGATTACACAGCAGGTGGCAAAGACGCTGCTTTCCATTAGGGACAAATAGTGCCTGTGTAACCATGTTTATGTGGCCTTCTCTGGTCACATTGACCAGACCCATATGTGCCAAGGAAATGCTACAGTGTTACCGTGTGTGTGTGTGTGTGTGTGTGTATGTGTGTGTGTGACACTGCATGATGCAGCCACCCAAAACTTTCTCCATCGGTGTTCCTTGAGGAGATGCAGCAGATGGACAACATCATCACAGAGCTGGAGTTTTCCATTCAGGAGAAAAATGTCCCCAAAACCAAACTGCATTAGATTATGACCAAACAGAGACTCGGGGTAAGACATACCAGCACACAAACATATGCACACCAAGGAATCAATCATTTAATTCATTGACTAAGAAATTAATTGACCCATCAATTATCGATTATAGACTTATTATTTTATAAATATAACCACAGTGATTTTACACACTTCAATTGATGTGAAGAAAAAATGTTCTCCACAATATTTTTACGTAAATAAGAAAAAATGATTATTATATTATTAGAGTTCTTTCAGTGTTGTACTTTTTGTTGCTATTATTCCTGTATCAGCATGAGTATATTCACTTCACAGTTAACTTGAATACACCACACAAGCATATGTGGAAGGACAACATCACTTCATACTTTAATTTCTCTGAGCCTTCACATCACAACCTCCCACCATCTATGGGCGAGAGAATCATAATAAACATAATATAGAGACGTGTATCTTCCCAGCATCTACATATTGAGCCACACACAGACTTATCTGTATTCATATATGCATGCAGACATGCATTCATCAACACACCCATAGTTATCTACGCAGGCAAACATGTAGCTATCATAGAATTTGTGTCTCCAGAAAAATAAGTATTTAGTATTTTATTACGTTATCTATTTTTGTGTACATTTAACAGTTTATAGCTTTGATGGTCAAATCATTGATTCATTATTAGCATATTTCTAAACCGATAAATGAACAGGAAATGACTTTATTATTAAATGCACGTGGATTCATCAATTAATCGCTTCACCAAATGTCAACGGATTTATCCGTCGACATTAAACCTGCACGGTGGCACACAATGACCGTATTTCAGACTTAACTGAATGTACAATCAATCGCTCTCGCCTCAAGTCCATAGTCTACTTAATTCTCCATTCTTTCTCTTTATTGTTTCCATAATGGCTCCCTCAAATACTTTATACAAGAGGCTATTCCCTCCGGTCCTTTTCTTACCCACAGAGGAGCCAATAAGTAATCATTGTGCTCTTTATGAACCCAACATGCTGATGTCAGCATCCAAAACTACAGCCTTCCCCTCCACCACCACCAGGATGAAGGCTCCATCAGCAGTTGGCCGATGGCCAAGCTGGGACATTATGCTAATGTCTGATTATTGGATTCACCTCCATAATCGGGCATTATCCCCAGATGAAGTCTATTCCAGTCTAATCTATGTTTAATCAACAACACTAAATGTTTAAGCTACTCCACCGATTGAAATCATTACGCGTACCTTTTTTTTTTTCTTCCAGTTTTCGAGTAGTTCATGTTAATGGAAAACAAGTGTACTTGTGGCTTTTAGAAGCTCAAGGGGGGACTTAAAAATGCATCATTGGAGTGTCATACTCGGGTTCACATGTTCAATCCCACTTCCATTGAGCATCTCTCCGGTGTTGATCCTCTGCTCTGTATCAACAAACAAGCCCAGCTCCCAGTGTGTACACCCTGTGCAGCTAATATGTTCTGACAAACCTTTAGACGTTTCAGTAAATCTTGTATTTCGAGGTCATATTGTGAGATCTCGTCTGAAAATAAGCAAAGCATCAATCTCAGTCTGGTTTCCTGTTTTTTTTTTTTTTTTGCCAGATATTTAATGCAGCCTCTGGCGATGCTGTTAATAGAAAGGCCATAAAGAGTTACAGCCTGAAGATGAGCTATTTTAAATTGTTCTGTGGGCTGGGCCAATTAGTTTGATTTGACTACAGCCTCCAACACGGAAACGCACTATTGCACCAACTCCGTAGCCACAGAGCCCAAAGTACCCAACATACTGTAACCTCTGAGCACCCCAACAATTTAACACCCTGAATATACAAATGGGATTTCCTGTAGCTCTGTGGATTTCCGTGCTGTCAAATTGGGTACCGGAGTGTGCCCCGGTGCCTTAGGTGCAAATTAATCAACAAAGTCTAAATGTGTACTTCCCCAGATCAACTGGATGACGTCATTTCTGCATATTTGTGTGTCTGTTGCAGGTTGCTACTCCAGGTGGGTCATGTCGAGGAGTCGGCGTGCTCCCTGAGTTGACTCTTGTGGTTGTCAACTCTTGTGCGCTTGGAAACCCGAGTTAGAGATGTGACTTCATGAAACCTGCAGGTTAGTTCTTTTGTGTCAATGGAGTTGTTCGGAAATGCTGATCGAAACTCTTACTTAAGTAAAAGCAGAAAAGTGTGAGCATCAAATTATACTTCAAGTACCAAAAGTAAAAGTACTCAATATGCAGAACGGCCCATTTCAGATTAATATATATGGGTTATAATTATTGATGCATTAAAGTGTTTCATTTTGTAGCTCGTAAAAGTAGAACACATTTGTGTTATTGGTATACTATTGGGTAGCTTAATCTTTAATAATTTATCATAACTTATTAGCTTTGTATAAATAATCTAAATCTGCAAAGTATCTGCAATGTTGTCAAATATATGATAATCGAATAAAAAGCACAATATTTCCTTCTGAGTTGAATTATAAAGTAGCATTAAATGGAAATACACGAGTAAAGTAATTACTCTCAAAACTGTACTTAATAAAGTACTTTTCCTCACTTTGTACACTTTATACTGTAAATATGAAGCTACAGCTAGCAGATTATCGTATTTTAGCATATGGTCTCGAAAAGCTTAATATTTAACAACTCATAACTTAACCAAAAACATCAGTTTGTGGTTTTACAGCAGTTTATGAGCCAGACTATTTCCTTCACCTGGTCAGCCTTTCACTATTCTGGCCAGGTGCGGTAACTACTCTGAGTCTCCACTGGTTGGTTGCCTGGCAACATCACAGAGACACCAAGACAGGCAGAACGAGTCGGGTACATAATGCCCCGTAACATCGCAACAAGTCGGTTTTACACTGAGACTTTTGTTTTGTTGTTTGTTTTTAAGCTCTTTCCACATTTTCAGTCTTTGTTCTCAGCAAACAGACTCCTGGCTTCAAAAAGGCAAACAAGCGTATGTCCCGGGAATTTCTCATTTATTATATGATAACCACCTCAAGCTGAACCCTTTGTATAGACGGACATGTTGCATGCATACAGTTAACTCCAGTTATTGTAATATATATTTTATTTGACCCTAAAGTGACTGAAAATGGGAATTATTCACCTAAGATTGCCTGTGCAGATGAAGTAAAAGTACTCTTACTTTATAAAAAAAATTCTGAATGTTGTAGCAAAGAAATTAGGAGATTTTCCCATCCATGCATATTTAGTTCACCTACTTCAACCAAAGAGGGTTATGGTTTTTGTTGTTAAAATGAGGACGGACTATGTTCACAAAGAGAGGTCTCACTAAAAATTCAAAAACTTTCTAAATCCTTTCCTGCAATTCATTATTAAAATATTGACTGACCTTTTCAAGCTAAGGATAATTGCTGGTGCGGCCAAGTGAAAAAGACACAGCAGTGCATCACTCCGTGCAAATTGATTTGGCGTCTGCACTCATGAACTTTATACGGTGATCAGCACTGTGACAGGAAGTAATCCCCTATCAGTTTCTGAGACTAATGTTTTTTAAAAGGGGGCCAAAGACCCTTGAGAGTCAGTCCAAATGTAAGATCGCCGGAGATCGAGGCACTGCACACTGCCCCTATCTGGCTGTAGGAAGCAGTGCCGTCTGTGGGAGAGCTCATTCCAGGTCACCCACTCTCTGTGGGCGAGAGTGAGAGAAGGTGGAGAGTGCACGAGAGGGAGGGAGACAAAGTAAAAAAGACAGACTTGATAGAAAGAACATCTATAACTCGGTAAATGCCAGCTATCACTCCGCTCTGTGTCAGATGGAGAGCCTTGAATACATTCCTGTTTATTTTGTTGCCATTTATTGACGGAGTGATTCATTTCCTGAGTCTATATAAAGCCGTGTACTGTAGCTACAATGCAACGTCTTCGCTGTGGCAGCGCCTCAGTCGGAGGGGAAGAAACTAAGATCATTGTATAAAAGACAGAAATCTATCTTGTGGGTTTATCATCAGCCCACCTACTTTCTTCACCAACCAGCTTACTTCAAGTTGCATAGAAACATTGCAGTGAATCACTCTTGTGGACTTCTATTGTGTTGGCCTGTCAATCAAATTGACTCATGATTGTCAGATAAGCCCAATTGTGTGCTGGTATGAAGACGGCAATGCATTTTTTATATATTTTTTTTAACCGGCCACCAGAACTGCTTTAAAGTAGCCGGCTATGTGAGCGTGACCGGGGACTCAGGATTAGGGGACTTTGTGTAACTGCCTTAAAATGGTATAAAAGCATTAAAACCCACAATGCTATTTGTCCAAAAAACACATTTTAATAGTAGAAATACAACCCCAAAGAAAGTGTGCCGCCGGGCCTCGTTGTCATGGAAACAATGTGCCTCTCACTAAAAGGATTTTTAAGTCAAGTCGACAGTTACAGGCTTTCAGGACTGTGTTTAAGTTAGCCGTGCAGCTAATTAGCAGCGTGTGCTTTTAAAAGTGCTCGTTGCATCAGCATCAGCTGGAGGCGCTGATCAGAGGGGCCCGTGAATGGGTGGCTGGCACCCTGCAGCAGTTAGCGGGGCCAGGTGTTTCTGAATGGGGACTTGTGTCTAGTTCAGGACAACTCGTAAAAACAAAGCAACAAAAAACAAACAAACATATGCATCTGGGTTTGCGCCGCTGCCAAGACAAAAGTGGCGACACTCTGAAAAAGTCAGTTACCATGGATACAAAAATTGCCCACATCATTTTTTTGTCTGAGGCCTTGTGTAATAGTTTCCCTTCAATGTATCTATTTATTCATTCATTTGTTTATTTATTTATTTATCAGTTTGTTTGTGAGTCTGCCTGCTGGTTTCATAGTTGGAGCTGCTCAAATTTGACTTGTTTTTTCTCTGATTCATTTTGAAATATTGGAGTACTGGGCTTTGACTATTAGCCAAACGACATTAGTGCAATGAGCTTTTTGCCTTCAGTAATTATACAAAGTAATAACAAAATACGTGGCACATTGTTGACGCTCCACACATTGCTAATGGGTCTAATTAGTTTTTCCGCAATATTTCCCAATCACACACCTTGTGAAATGTAATCCCACAAGCAGAAATGAAGAGATAAAGGACGCGCGGCTCGGTGTCTGAGAGTGTGCCCGGCATCGCCTCCGCATCACCACATGCCCGGGTAACTTCTGCTCCACGTGTCGTCGGACCATGAAAGATGCATGACGACTGAGCCGAGCGATTTAATAACGGGGACGCATGTGGAGATCCTTTTTTCCGACACACACAACTATCTACAAACGGAGCGCACTTGCACCGGATGAATGCGTACGAAAGGGGGGAGAGAGAGAGAGAGATCCTCAAGTCCATGTGCCACCAGAATGCTGAAGCAGGTCATGTCCCATGAAATGACTATATAGGGAGGTCTGCAGGCATGCATAACCTGGAATGAGATTGTATTTAAAAGGGACGGACCGCTTTCAAAAGCTTATTATTTCCTTGGAAACAGCTGAACGTTTAAATATAGAACAAGACACTCTTGGAGCAAACTGTTGGTCAACAGACGAAAGATGGAAGCAACCGTTAATGGCATTGCGCAACATTGTGGGGGGGGCTGGGGAGGGGGCTCCGACCTGTCCCAGGAAGAAGCCCATACCCAGAATTTGTTTTCCTCACATGAAAAGCACCATCCACTCCTTGTGTGGTCTGTCTCCCTCTCTTTTATGTCCACGTTACGCAATCGTCTGTTTCTTTTATTCCAAGCCTTGGAGGCTAGAAGAAGATAGAGAGGACCTCAACAGGTGGAGATTTGTATTCTAGGGATGGAGAAGGAGGAGGAGGAGGAGGAGGTGGAGGAGGAGGGAAGTTTAGTGTTCCTTAATAATAAGCCCTCCGGTCTGCTTTCAGGCTGCGTTTGGCCTCACAGTGTAACTCGGCTTATTACAGCCAGTCCTGGTAGATCCCCGGCCTGCTCACATGACCCCATGCAGTATCTACACCATCTGTCTGCACTGGGACTCCACGGGAACACTCAGAGGGAGATGCAGAGAGAGACATGGGGGGAGAGAGGGGGGAGGTTTGACAGCGCTCCCCGAGGACCCCCCTGTGCTGCAGTTTTGATCTGCTAATTATGTTTAATTGAGGCTGTGTAATTCAGCCTTGGCTATATTTTCCCTTATCTTACCCGTAGCCCTTTTACAAACCCCCTCTCGCTGATGAGGGGACACGACACTTCAGCAGCAATAAACGTTTGGGCCAGTAATTGTGAAGGAAGCCGCACTTTAGATTGTGGGGGGGGGGGGGGAGGGGGGGGTGATGACGAGATTGAGTTAGAACTCTTCAGCGGATATTGAAATGTTTCTGTGCGCGGCGGATGCGCCGAGGAGCGATACGAGGTGACTTGTTTGACGCCGAGACAGTCGTCACAGCACCACACGCACGCACACACACACACACACACACGCGCGCGTGGAGAAAGACGCGCCACAAACGCGCGCACGCGCTTTCTTTTGGCTATACGCGGCACCAGGTGAGGCCATAAACGACGACTGGTGTGCGCCATACCTTTCTTGCGATTTCATTTTTTTTTGGGGGGGGGGGGGGGAGAGAGAGAGAGAAAGAGAGAGAGAAGATGAGAGGAAGAGCGACGCGCAGAGAGAGAGAGAGAGAGAAGATGAGAGGAAGAGCGACGCGCAGAGAGAGAGAGAGAGAGAGAGAGGAGAGAGAGAGAGAGAGAGAGAGAGAGAGAGAGAGAGAGAGAGAGAGAGAGAGAGAGAAAGAGAGAAGAGAGAGAGAGAGAGAGAGAGAGAGAGAGAGAGAGAGAGAGAGAGAGAGAGAGAGAGAGAGAGAGAGAGAGAGAGAGAGAGAGAGAGAGAGAGAGAGAACCCCAGAAAGAGACAGACAATGAACAGACATCTCAGTTTTAACGAACAGTGAAGTTGGAGTCGCGTTTTTTTGGGGGGGGGGGGAGACATGGCGGAACGTCCCGAAAGCGCGCGCGCCCTCTTAACTCGCTTCATATCTTTTTGATATTTTATAATGGGAAGATGAAGTCACCCAAGTCCCCCCCCCCCCCCCCCGCCATCATCCTCTCATTCAGGCCCGTCGCCCATATGTTTAATTAACTAGGCTGATGTGTGAGTACCTTCAGCCAGCGAGGCGTGGGCGGGCGGGCTGCGGGGTAACGAGACTGCCGGAGAACATTTCCTTCTTCCACTCCGCCCGGGCGCGCGCTGGGCTGCCGGAGCGTCACCTCTGTCGTGCGGCGTCCAACGCTACAGAAATAACTCGACCCGTTTAAACTTGTGGCGAATTGTTCCGTTGTTTGCTTTTGGAGTGCGGCGCTCGTGCGAGAGAGAAGAGAGAGAAGAGAGAGAGAGAGAGAGAAGAGAGAGAGAGAAGAGAGAGAGAAGAGAGAGAGAGAGTGAGAGAGAGAGAAGCAGGGTGAGAAAATAGGGAGAGAGGGACATTGTGCATGTGTGGAGGTATATATATATATGTGTGTGTGCGCGTGCGTGTGCGTTTTGATGTTATTTGTGACGGAATCCCCCCTTCAGTCTCCAAGAAATCCGCGAGCGGCGCGAGGAGGAGGACAGGAGAAGAGGAGGAGGAGGAGGAGGCGGCGCGCGGACCTGTCCACGAGCCCTCACTGCGGAACGCGCGGGGCTGCCGCCGGAGATTCCAAAACAACGGTCACGTTTGGATTCTAGAGTGTGACTGATCCCGGCACGTCAACGGCTCCGGCTCGGCTCCCCTCTCCCGGCCCGTCTCCGCCGTTGAACGGACGGTGCGTTGACACCTTTAAAACCAGAGGAATACTACCTATCTACCGGGGGGGCGGGGGGGTGCGGGAGGGTGCCTTTTTTTTTTTTTTTTTTTTTTTTGGTGAGGGGGGAGGTCTTCGCGGGCAGACAGGTGGATTTATCCGTGTGGCGGTCGTTTTTTTTGGGGGGTGGGTGGAAGTGTGTGGGGGGGGGGGCGCACTGGATGGAGGAGGAATTGTTGGATTAATTTGACGGAGGAGAGTCGTTTGTGATTCCCACTCCGGCCGAGGGCACCCGAATGGAGTAACAGGCTGCAATGTCATCTCCACCTGTCCGCCTGGAGAGATGTGTCACGGGAATGGGGTGAGTTAGCTTAATTAGTGTGTTGGGGGGGGGGGGGGCGTTCCAGTGGGTTTATATCTGCCGCACACTCACTCTCTCTCCTCCCGAAGTGGAGCAGAGGCGGGGTGGTGGTGGGGTGGCTGGTCGGTCTCCCCCTCACCGCTCTTCCACTCGTCCGAGTCCCCGACACACAACCTGCTGCATGCCCTACATACGAGGCCGGCGCCGGAGAGGAGCGTGAGGGGAATATTCGCCAAAGAGCCACAGGCTGTTTTTAACGCTCTCTCTCTCTGACACACACACACACACACACTTCACAGAGCGAGAGAGTATTTTTGTCTTTCTCCCCGTACACACCAACCTACCTTTTTGAATTGAACTTGTTTTCGTCACGCAAGCTTTCCATCCAATAAGCCCGTGTCATCCGCATAAACGCACCTGTGCACGTGCACACGCGCCCAAAACCACACACACACACGCGCGCGCACACACAGGCACTTGATCTGAGCTGGTGTTTGATCCAATATCAAACTGTTAACACGCATACGAGTCACGAGGACTATAATTGCATCGGGTAATAAATTGAATAACTCCTCGGCCCCACCAGCCTGTCGGCGCGCGTCGTTTTTTTTTTTTTTGTTGCAAATCGAGACTCCCAAATTCAACAAGTCTGCGCGCGTTGTGCGGGGTGCAACGCAACGAGCCATAGCGTTCTCTGTGTGCTTGTCTTTCAGATCAGGTTCGAACACTTTTCCTCTGCTTTCACTGACGCTGTGAGAAGGAACCAAAATGCCAGCAAGCGGACAGGCCACGCGGGCTGCCCGCACAGGCCCTCGCACCGCGGCAGCCAAAGTCAACATTCGTCGCACGGACTCCGGAGAAGAAGGCGCAAAAGCTCCGCGACCGCAAACCTGCAGCAGCGACGCGTTGTGACACCGAAGGTAAGGGAGCCGCGGGCGGTGGAGAGGGGGCGCAGAGACGCGCAGAGACGCGCGGCCGCGGAGGAGCGACGCTAAGCGGCGCTGTTGCATCACATTATGCACACGGCTACTGATGAGAGAGGGCCGTGTAATGAATTCATAGCTCCAAATTACAGTTTTCAGGCTTTGAATGCAGTCACGTTGTGGAAACACATTTTTCTTTTCCGTTTCCCTCCCGCTTCCCATGCCAAGTCTGACACACAAAGTGTCTTTTCCTCTCTCAGGGACATGGGAGCCATCACACGTGAACACACACACACACACACAGATGTTACAGTGGGGGGGTAACCACAAGGGTTTTACATATCTGCTTATAGGAGTCTGACATGACAGAATATAAGGCCCCTAATTCCCCATAAATCTCCATCAGTCTAATCATTGCTGGTGGCAAAGGAACGGCGGCCGTTATTAATGCTAATATTTAATGCTAAATAGTCTGTGTGTGTGTCTGTGTGTAAATGTATCACAATCATTGAGGGCAAATTATCATTTACGCCACGCTCGACTCATTGTGCTGTTGTGAAAGACTGGGGGGGAGAGAGGCTGTGGAAGTCCTCAGCAGTAGCCTATTTTTTTCTTGAATATAGTGGGATGACACAAAAGGGGATCAACTCTGTGGGGCATAAAATGCAGAAGAGTCGGGAGCAGTGTTGCTCGTATTATAAAAATACCTTGAATCCTGTGTGTGTGTGTGATGTCATAACACCGTTAAAAACCTAAAGCCTACTTTTCTATTCACTTCCTCTCTGTTGTCATCACTCCAGAGAGTGTTTTCCTGCTCAGTTGGGCGTAGTATTGTCATCTCCTCGCAGTCTGCTATTTAACCAACTACTGAAACGGAGCCAAACGGGAGAAGCATGAAAATGTGAAAAATAATAATAATAATTCACGGTGATGCGATGCATACCATATTCCAGAGTCCCATTTTGGCTCCGGCATCACACAGTGTTGAAATGACGTCGAGACGCATCTCGCTGAGCTGTTCACTGAACCGTCCCCACTGTTGGCAAAGCAGGTTCTGTAGTTCAGGACTCGGGTTGTCTGGAAGCAGCTCGTCGCTCCGCAGTTAAAGCGATCTAATCCCTCACATTAAACGTGCTATTCTCAACATGTTATTGTACCGCCTTTTAAACAAGACGGGGCCCTCTTGAGAGTATTTCGAGGGGCACCTGAGTGGAATTGGTGATATTCACGTAGACGTCGAGTTCTTGTGCAGCTGCCAGAGAGAATTCTCTCGTTTTTTTTCTTCTTCTCCCTTTCTAAAAAAAGAGCATTTTCAGAGGGGCTTCTTGCAGATAACAGGCTGCAATAGGTGAGCAATCAGACTGCTGTGTGTCATCCTGTTCTCGGTGTTTTGGTTTTAAATTGTGAGCAGGACATTTTTAGAACCAGAGCCCCCAAAATTAGCCCAAAATCTACATATGCCTGCAAGTGGAGGAAGATTCAGAGAGCATTTATGCAAAAATCTTTCTTTTCATGGAAGCTGCATATATATATATATATTTTTTTACTTCTGTTGAACCGTTCGTTGTACTAAAAGTAGTCCAAATGTATTGCGGTTATTATTGTGCATATTAGCCTCAAAGAATCAACAACATCACTTTGTTTGATTGTAACACATAATGACTCTGGTGTCTTCCACGTTATTTAGTGGGTCCTAGACATGTTGTTTTTCATAGCTCAGTTAAAACTAGAATAAAAGCAGCTGCAAATCCTCTCCCTTTTCTCCTCCTCCTTTTTCCATAAACATAGACGAGTTTAGGTAGGTGTATATACACAAGATTGCAACCTAGAGCTTATGAAGAATAATTATAAAGATGATAAAAAAAAAAGCCAGAAAAAAAAGCCAAAGAACCTGTGGGTGGAATATGCACCTTCCTGCCCTGCATTGTAGCTGTGTTTGTCCTGAAGGGGGGATTGACACATCCAGAGATAAGAGCTGCAGCGAGTAATCTCCTTATCTGCAACGTATTTTTGGTTGGATCTCACAATCCACTGAAGTTGATCGACTGCATGTTAGAAAATAAGGTTTTCTTGTGATGTGGTTCTTGCCGAGAACATTAACAGCCAATCAAGCCTCCGGCGTGGCCTTTGGCTTCAGCTGTCATTTGCCGAGTTAGTGCTTTTTTTCTTCAAAGTCAGTTAAACCTGCCACGTTGGCTGTACCGCGTCCCGAAAACCCTCCGCCACCAACATTTGGTTACAGTTGACGTTCAGAAGAATGTAAACCCCAAAAAAGGGATGCCCCGCCCTCGCAGTTTCTGTGGCACGTTCGTACAATCAGAGGTCGAATCGCATGAGGCTTTAGAGGACGATGGCGAGCGTTTCCATTTTCCCGTTCCTCCCAAATGACAGTGAAACAGGCGGAGCGACATACGACGATGAGTCACCTGACCCCCGCTGATCTTCTGTATATTGATGTGTGATTGAGTGCAGTTTCTGACACAAGTTAATAACCCAAAAGCCTCTTAAGAATGTGCTCTGTTTAATCATTTTAATCAAAACACAGTCGGTGGTCTCATTAAACGAGTTAGTGAGCCATGGTGGTATAAAGTAGGGTTTGACTAATACAGGTTTTTGAACCGATATTTTTAGAATTAAGTAGGGCAGTTGTTGTTTTGCGATGATGCTCTATATATATCTTTGATTTTTCTTGGGTATTACATGCCCCAAAACAGAAGTATGCAGTATTTTACATCATTTGAGTCGAGACAACGCTTCAGTTTCAATGTAATGATTGATAAGAAGTAGTTCTTCAACCGCCCTCCTGTTCAAGAGTAAAATAAAAGATACAGAAGATGCTGATTCCAACCCGTCAGGCTGAGCGACACTAGCAGCCTCTGGGTTAGCACGGCTTACGACTAAATGTTTACAGCTACTACACACCGTGTGTCTGTAATGCTTTTTTAAGTGATTCCAGATAAGTCTTATCCAGTTCCAGACAAACTTTACTGATAAGATTGAAGTAATCGCATTGGACTAGATCTTTAACATTGGGACATTGAGTCGTTTTGCAGGCTTTTTTGGGAAATCCAATCCTACTTTTGATCAATCTTAAATCTTGATCCTACTTGAGAGGTGGTTTTAAGGGTGGATTTAGAGGCACGACACGCATAACAGAGCTGTAACCAAGAAACTGCCACCAATACGTCTCGAGTATGAATTAAAAGCAGCGTTTCACGTTTCTATTTAAAAACAACAAATCTGTCAAAAAAACGTCTCGTATCTCAAATGCCTCCGTTGCAGCCGATGAAAACGCCTTTTGATCTTTATACGAGTGTTTGATTTATTTTTGTTACAAGGTTATTTGCATTTTTTGCAGAATACAAGTTATGTTTTGGATCATATTGGCCTTTAAGATGCCAAATACTCAAATAGAAACACAGTTCTTTTCCACCATTTTCTCTTTGTCTACACAGATCGTATTTGGCCGAGCAGAATGCTGTTATTGATGACATTACTTGTTTAAAAGATGGCGAGATAAAGGTTAATGGGATGTTAAGTAATCTGTGGTCTTTATTGAGCCGTATTGGCAGTGAGTCAGACCTTCAACGAAATCTATAGGTCGGTCTGACTCACGACGGGGATTTGGGAAAGATCCAAACATCTGTGAGTTGGTCAAAAAGGTTGTAACGTTACTGCCTCGTCATTTCTCCTATTGGCTCAAGGACCACATGGGTTGTCTTAAACGGTGTAATGCATATGCGTAAAACACCTGAAGTTCTCCTCACTTATAACAACTAAAGTGGATTGGTTAAGGTTAGTGATCGGGGCCAATAAAGTATTCTTATAGCTGCATTTGAGTGTTTGCCATTCGACAGCAGCATAACACATCGTGGACATTATTAGTGTTGATTTAGAGAGCTGCCTCATAAATGTACGTCCGACATTGACTCTCCTTTTAGCTCCGATTTGGTCTCCACCAAATTTGACTGTTTAGCAGCTAAATGCTCGGCTCTGTTTAACATCTGGTCTCCAACCGACGCCTGGTGCCGCGCAGGTAGCACACATTGGGGATTTTAACGAAGCCTCTTCAACAAATAACAGCTGCTTTGTGTAGCTGGAAATGAGGTTAATGAGTGCTGAGACTCAACCAAAATAGTAAATCTGTTTTCTAAAAAACCCCAAACTATGACAGACGATGAAACACTTCGCAGAGCTGCGAGGAACTGCCGAGTCGGGTGATAAATCTCTGCGCTTTGATCACTGCCAGCAACATTCTTCCTATTGCATCTACGGTGGGGATTTGATCCTTTTACTAATGTCAAAATCTTGATTCGCGAGGCTTTGAAAAGGGTCTATGTTCCTTTTTTTAAAACGCAAATAATAACATCATTATTGATAGTCAGTGGTCATTGTTAAAAAAAAAGAAGATGCACACAGATGTGCTCTCCTTTGATGTCAGTATTCATCTTTCAGTGGGAAGCTTAAGGCTTTCAAGATGCTGGATGTTTCATTTTGGATTGTAACCCCCCCCCCCACTGGGTTTATTTGAATAGTGTGCTTTTGAATTAGCTTGATTAGTATTAAAAACCACATGTGGCTTTGAAAGTGACAATATATTCCCATCTTCCTAGGAGTCTTAGTTGTTACCTTAAATGATGGCTTTTTAAACTGTGTCAGTCTGAGGGGTTTTTTCCAAGCTTCAAAGGAGGCTTAGGAGTCGCCTCGATGCGGCCACTCTGGCCAAAACCCATATTCCAATTTTATGCTTTTATGGATACCAGACTTTGGTTCAAACTGATATAAAATTGTCCTCGTTAAGACGTTCTTTAGTATTTTAAATCCAATTTGATTCATTTTTCCACGGTTTAGTCGCATGAATGTATCGCTACTATTTCCCCACTTTATCTGTCTTCAACGGGGATCGTGGTGAGTGGTCTCGCTGATTCCAGCAAAGATGGTTTCCTCTCAATTTTATTGTTTTTTAAATATGTTAAGAGCTCAACGCACGTGTGTTACTGAGACGATTAATACGTTTTTTTTTTACAATGAATCAGACGTTATTATGCCAGAGGAGATTCGTAGGGTAGGACGTTCTACAAACAATGGCACAATGCAGCTGCACAATAATGTACTGTGTAGCACCATCGTTCTGTTTCTACAAAGGAGGCCGTAAAAAAAGAATAGTTATTGTAATTCTCTTGATAAGCCAGCAGCTACAATTTCTAAAAAAGAAAGTCTGGCAATGTGTGCTCAGCGCTAACTGTGCCAATGATGTTTAAATCCACAAGGAATTTCATCATTCTGCCTCGGAACAAGTTAAATGGCTTTATTATTTTTCACTCATATTGTGATTCTTGTGAAAACAGAAGTTCCTCAAATACACTAAGAATTAAATTCCAAAGAAAGAAAGAAAAAAAAAAAATTAAATTTTTTTGAAAGAGTGTTAATAAACAGTGAATAAAACATTTGTAAACGGATTCAAGAGTTTCGGGCCATAAAACGATTGTTTAGTTTGTCATCACACGCTCAACGTTGGCTAATAGACAGTTCGGTAAAGAATCTTCAGTTCAAATGGAACCCCTGCTCTGTGTGTGTTTTCAGATACACTTTGTTATGAAACATTGATTTTAATTTGACACCGTAAAAAAAACCCCGCTATAGTTGCAGCAGTCAAACAAAAGTGATTTTGACTTTTTCATTTATTTATTTATTTTTTTAAAGAAAGAAGCGCTTTGTTCTGTCTGCTGCATGCGCCATTAGAGACTTCCTCTGGCTCGGCCCGCTGACTTCCTGTTGGCTCCCCCGCGCACACATGAACGGCATCAAATGATTCTATGATATGGCTCTTCTCCACTTTTACAAACAGTCATTATGGGATGTTTTGTAACGCTCAAAGAAAATGTACTCGCCATTCTACCGTTTGCTCGTTTCCTAATGCGCGCGTATCGAGAACAAGCTTTTTAAGGCCACTGTGTTTGCATCTTGTCAAGAGTCACGTTCAATTCTCTGATCATGCAAATGAGAGAAATTAATGCAAATTAGGTAGGTGGAGCGGGGCCGACTTGTCAACAAACATTCCTCCAGATGTGCGCTCTGGCCAATCCAATAGCACTCCGACTGTGCGTTCGAATGCGAAAATATCCAGATACCCTTCAAGCTGTCGCAGGTGAAAGGCTACGCAACACAACGTGCACCCTTTCTTCGCATGGCCTGCTCGGCCGAGCGTAGAGGCGGCGCACGTGTTCACGCCAGTAGACGCAAGCTAAGCTTCGCTGGCGTACATCTGCGTCTCTTTTTGAAGTCGGTGTCATAGCCGGTTGTCAGGCTGTCGCTCTCGATCACTCGTCATGCCCCTGATGGGAGAGCGATGCCACCGGTTAATGCAAATGTGTTCCCAGAGAGGGTTAACGCAACATGGGTGAATATCGGCAGATGAACGTGGGCACGTTCACGAGAAAATGACGAAATGTTGGTCTTCCCCCCCCCCATTTTGGGAAGAGTTGTTTGAGGCTAAGCTTGTTTTATCCATGATCAATTTGGTAAAAGGAACCCATGCTTTTATGTCTTCTCACTGTTGTAATTCAGTGTTTCTGCCTCAGTCAAAGGTCCCTCTGTTGTCTATAATTTGTACAAACACAGCACCGAGGAGGCTTCCTAGAGTACTGACTCTGCTTTTATTGATTCTGCTGTTGATTTTTTTTTTTATGTTTGTGTTATTTATCCACAGTGTACTGTGTGTGTGTGATTTGAAAAGTGCTATACAAAAAAATATGAATATTTTAATTAGATAAATCTGTAAGATTTAAGATTTTCCCATTTAAAATGTTACGGTATGTTTTCCATAACGATAAAGTCATGTACAGAAAACACACGGTGAAAGGATAAAAGTTTTTAAAAAAATGCAAACACCGACAACTCCCCGACGCCGCGGTAGCCACGCCCTAAACCATACTTCGCTTTATCGTCTATTTAACTCTAAATGGAACCATAATTAGTTTTAATGTTCACAATGTTAAAATCAAATGATAAATAGATTCATTTTCTCATAGACTTCTATAAAATCAGTGGAGGAGTCGCCCCCTGCTGGCCATTAGAAAGAAGGCACGTTTAAGACACTTCAGCATCGGCTTCACTCTTCAGAACTGGAGGTTCAGTTGTGCTTCAGCAGATTTTTATACTCAATTTTTTGAAAAAATATGTTACTTACCTTGGAGAAACAAACTGATTTGATAAACAGAAACCCGCAATATGTTTAATTTGTTTCCTGATGTAAAACACAATATCTGCATCCCATAAAGTACAGCACGATAATCCATGAGGTATATCATGCCATAAATGTATCATCAAATCAAATGATACGGTTATCATTCAACACGTGGTCATTGTGACCACGTTTCCACTTCAATAGGACCTCCTCGTTCCCTCCATGATTTAGCGTGTCAGCGTCTAGTCAGTTCACATTCTTTTTTTTTTCTCGACATGATCTTGTTTCCGAGCTCTGCCAAGGCAGCGCGACGCAGAGGCCAACAACTATTCCCAAAGCGTTCGCGAATCATCCCAAAATATATTACTGCAGGTGTAATGCTCCATTCCACGGCGGCGACAGGTGCCGCCTCAGCCAGACGGGGCATCTGGTAACGTGGGTACATTCGAAAAGCCTCCGTCTCCTCCTGCCAAGCGCATCGAAGAACACATGTTAACCAGACACTCACGGTTTAAAGCTTTTGGAAAAGTCTCCATCAGCCTTTAACCACCATCGACGGCTTCCCCCCCGCGTGTGTTAAACTAACGTCCTGGGTTGAAAGACACGAAATGTCCCTTTATTCAAACACGGCGGGGGCATTATGGGAAAAGCGTCACTTCAAGAGGACAGCGAGCGAGTGTTCTCGGGTCTCTCACAGGCTTCGTCAGCGATGGATTTTTAAACACGTCTTAATTAATGAGCAATTAATGAGTTGTGAGCACAGGGGACACCCCCCCCCACCCCCCCCCTCATAAATAATGAACTCGTTGCTGTGAGTCACAATCACATCAGAGTTTCTATTGGCCCAAAACGTCTGGAGGAGTAAATGGCACAAATGGTTCCCATCTATAGATTTTTTTTTAATGATGCAGTACAATTTTATGATTAATAGCATATTATTTAGCGGACCCCTGACAGGAGCGCCACGGCCCCCTGGTGGTCCCCAGACCCCACTTTGGGAATCACTGCTCTAGATAATATACATTTGCCTGCTGTCCACTGAGTTGTTGCCGTTTCTTAGGCGGTAATTAAAAATCATGGGGCTGAATTATGCCATATTGGATTTAAGTATTTGTCATCTATTTAATTCAAATCTATTTAAAAATGCAAACTTATTTTTTATAGACTGATAACTAACATATTCTCCTCCAGTTTAAAATGGTCTCATACACAATATTTAGTAGGTTATTCAATATAATGTTCTCCCTGTGCATAACGGATGATAACTGTGGGCTTGTTAATAGGTCCAACTTAGTAAGATTGCTGTCGTGACTTTTACAGAAAATGTATGAGGGGCTTGAGCAGAGAAACATGAAAAGGAAAGGAACAATGTTTCTTCATGAAAAAGGTTAAAAAGAAACCTCCATTTTTTTTGTACAAGCCAAGTTATTCCCACCTATGACGTCAGATAAGAAACAGCTCAAATGTCCATTATTACTTCACACAGTTATTTGTCATTCTACACATGTGGCTAAAATAAAATAGTAATATCAGTACTTTTTTATTTCCTTAATTTATGTCTAGTCTTTAGAAGAAATTTGGTGGATTAATACACGTCTTCGCTGTCATAAATAATAGATCGTCGGAGAGAGCGGTGCACTTGTCATGCGTTAAAACTCAGTTTTTTTTGGTTAAAAATTAAAAGATTAAAAAGGAGAATTTATTCCATCATTACACGAGGTTGTTTAACAAGGCTTACCAATGATTGTCTACAACCGTCATGTGTCATTTTAATGTTTCAGGTCTTTTGAATAATTGAGAGCTAGATAAAAGAAATCCCATCGTATATTTATAAGGACGGCTCAGTCTTAGCTCATCTCACTGTGCTGCGTTTGAACCGTTTTGGGTCAGCTACACATAAAAACGTACAGTTTTCGTCACATTATCAAACAATTCCTCCCGCCCTGTGCACATAATTATCTGACTTGCTATCTGTTTTGATTCTAATCATGTACTTTGCCAAGGCAAGCTCTTTAACTGGGACATTTGTTAGGTTAAATCATTATTATACATTGAAATGGTCACATCCAAAATCTAATGGAGCTTATCAACCTACACCTCCATCTTTCCAAGGTCAGACCTTTCCTCCCTGAATGACTATACACGTCCTCACCTTGGCACGGCTTCATGATAACTTCATTTTTTCCGTCCCTTTTCTTCCTGTTTCTTGCCCCGACCCTCACCTTTTGCCTTTTTTAGTTTTCCTCCGCAGGGGTTGTGTCTTGTCTCTCGCTCCACGTCCTGCTGCATAAAAACATAAATAATAGCCTGAAAGTCAAACACACACACACACACACACACACACAGCGAAAGACATTCAGACAAACACGGTTACAAAAAAAACACACGAGGCAGTCAGTCCCCTGATGAGTGAGGGAGTGTGTCCTTTCTGTTTGGCATTGTCCTTGTTTATTCATAGTTATTACCAATGAAATATGAATGACAGAACTCTCGTGGACATTTCTTCCCCTGATTTCACAAGCATGAAAAAAACAATAGAAAAAAAGAAAAGATTTGGCCAGAAGTGTGTAGCCCAACATATATACACACATATTTTTTCCCCCATTGCTGAAATGTTGATGTGGAAAAAGGCTGTCGGGCTGTTTAAAGACTACGTGTAGCAGGAAGGCATTTTTTAAAATGTTATGGAGGACAAGCTCGGGGCGCTTGGAACTTACATCAATGTGAAACATATAAACAATGTGATATTTCAAACGAGACCTTTCCATCTTCTTCGGCTGTCGAATAAAGACAACAAACCTCCGTGTTGCACAATTCACCCCCCTGGGTGGGTGGATAATGATGCACGTTGGTAAATGAACAGCAATCTCTGGCAGGTGTAAACCTTGCTGCTCCCGGGTCAGGAAAAGCATATTTAAGTATATGACATGTAAGTTCACCTTTTTATTAAAGGGATGTTCAGAGCGGGTGCACTGAAAGTGCTTTGAAATTTAAACCAATATCTTTTTCTTTTTCTTTTTGTTGTAGCTGTAGTCGAGGTAAAAGGGCACAATTATGAACTGTGTTGTCTCCATTTGCTTACATTTCCATATCTAACTGTTGTTGTTGTGCCTTCAAATCAATCAAACAAAACAAGTGTGCCTTGTTCTAGTGTGATATTGCAAAAATATGTTTGCTAAAGTGCAGAGAGTCATTTGTTTCAATATCAAAGGCTTTTCGTATTTTGGTTTGGTTTATTGACAACCTTTGTCCTGGACATATTTCCTTTTTTAATGGTGCTTTCACAGTTGAGCAACCTCCATTAGGGTAAAAGACAACAAGCTGCTTTTATAAACATGAGAAAACACCCAAAATACAGATTTAGGTGTTTACTTTTGTCCATTTGTGTCATTAGATTTTTCCTAAATTAACCTCATTGGTACTTAAACATACAATTTCAGGAAACTTGTAATTCAAAAAGGAACTGTCTAAGTGTAAGTAATCAACAGTTTTTTGTATTACTCTATTCATCTTTAGTGTCTTTCAAAAGGTATGGAATTGGAATACATTAATCTCTTAATCTCAAAATCTCAATTTCAGTGGCACTTAAAGACACCAAAGCCTCCAGTTGTATTCCTTTCTGTAATCACAAGGGTTTTGTTTTGAGGATTTCTTCATATATCATTCAAAAAAAAAAACATGGCTTTTAATAGTATTATTTGATTTATGGAAAGAAAATTCCCTCTGTTAACCAAAAGGAACAATTATTTTGAACCTGGCTTTATCCAATGTTCAGATTTGTTACTGCACTCTAGCACATATTTAATAAGATGATGAAATATTTAAAAAGAAGTATATTTCATTAAAATGCCATAATGTAAGTAATTAACTGGGGAAATTTCATGCTGGTATCTATTAATTAAATTGTGTTACCCTATTCACCTGGGGTGTCTCCCCCTCATAATAACTGGCATTTAATGTCTTTTAATTAAGAAAAGGGACACAAATAATTACAAACACAAATTGACCATTGACACCAACAGTTGTCTGCCATAGTACACGATTCCAGAACATTTAATCCAAATTATATCAGGGAATACTATGAAGTCTTTGCATTATTTCCTAAAATAAGTAGCTGGGGGGCACTTCCATGTAAAATCCTATGTTTAATTAAATACGACGCGCTAGTTCCTTCTCTTGAAGCCTGTGAAGCCGCGATAACTGACACCTGCTAACACGACGACAGCTTAAAGCCTCTAACCAGATGGTTTGTGCTACTTGGAGGTTGTGTTTTATGTTCTTTTTTGTGTAAGGGATTAACAGCGTAGTCGAAACAACACTGGATCAATGCATCCATCCAAATTGCAGGACTTGTTCTACACATGTTCATACAAAAGATGGGATGTGGGTGCGGGGGATTTAGAGTTGTTTAAAAAAAGGCACATTTCAGTCAATTAAAGTAGCAAATACTGAAACACATTACTGTACTTTTGTAACATAAACATCTACATGTTCAATGTCATTTGACAAACATAGTTATTTAAGAGCCATTTCTGTAAGCTGACTTGTATCACTAGTTTTCATGAGTTTAGCTCGGTAGCCAGCTATGTAGGAAGATGACGTCATCTGTTCATAATCCCGCCCTCAAAGCTCTCATTGGTCACTCGTGTCTCCAACTGGAGGAAACAATGCAGGACACGAGGTAGGGGAAGTTGAAGAGGATTTATTGTGAGACCACAGAGAAGAGAAGTGGACCGGTGATGAGTGGCGTCAATAGGCTGAAGTGGCAGGCGAGTAGGCGGGGAGGCGAATGATCCTGGGACTCAGGGAAACAACAGTTAATCACAGGCCCCGAAAATAACACGGGGAATTGTGCTCGGTCTAGCAAGAACGGGGAGGGAAGCCGCAGTTGATGAGTAGATTGCTGGCAGGTGTGTGCAGAGCAGGGAGCCAGGAGAGGTGACGAGCCGATTGCAGGCAGGTGTGTTTGATGAGCAGAGCTTGGACCGAGGAAAAGCCACGCCCCCTCTGTGAATAGCAGTTATTGATTGGACGCTGCGGCCGATCGGACTGATCGTATTTGATGTTTCTCAGTATCAATAAAGTTTCATACCAGAGTGAGGACGGATCACGATTTGTTTTCTGATTCACCATCTGTTTAAAATATATGTTGGATATATTTAAAAAAAAATGTAATGTTAATTGAAGGTCATAACAACAAAAGGATCACACACAACTTTATTTATTTATTTATTAGCAAGATTTTTTTCTTTTCATGAACTGTTATTTCCCTCAATGGCTTTTATTTTAAATACAATTGAGGGAGCAGGAGAGACACACTTTTTACATTATTGTCATTTATATTCAGTCACTTGAGTCTCAATCAGGGTTTGATGAGTTGCATCATTTTAATTTCCCCCGAAACATCTAGCCTAATTAATTATTTCAAGTGTTCAAAAGACTCCATGGTCATATTCTTGTGTCATTGAATAATGATTTTACAATCAGAATAACAATAAATACAAACATATTCTCCAGGTAGAGGTTGATCCTGTAGGATTCAGTCCACAGTTTAAATACATTATGCAGATTGTCAAACAGGTAACAGGCTGCAGAGAGAAACACCGCTGCTCTGACAGTTATGATAACTGACACAAACTAAGTCAAGTTTCTACATCTGTTAAAGCCGATTGATAGCTGATCCAGCTGTGATCAGATTATTTTAAAATCACCTCCAAGATACTGTAGTCATCTGCCTACGAGAACATAGAACATGAGCAAGCCAATTTCATGTAATTAATACTCTATAAAACGGAAAAGGTAGTGAGCTCAGGACACTGCTTTGTGGCGCTCCACAGGTTGTGACAGATGAGAAGCCACCCACCTCAGAGTTTGTAACCTCCTGTTCAGGGCCTTTAGCTTGGGGATAATATGTTGCTAAAAGAAGCTTGAAGGAGACATTTGTATTGGTCAAAATGTTATTGAGTAAATCTGGAAGAAATACATTTTTAAACCACAACTACATACTAAAGAATATTCTTAAACAAATGTTTTCTTTTACATAACTACAGCTGGAGTCTTTGGGAAATGTCTGTAATATTTACTAAACCTGTCTCTGAACCTCACATTTAAAAAAACAAAAACATGAATCATGAACCCACAAATAAGCCACAAATGTCGACAACATTTCATTCAGTTGTCTTCCAAAGATCTTTAGCTTTGTCCTTTAGGAGGCCATCACAAATCATAAACATGTACATGGGGTTAACAAAATCCCATAATTCTAATTTTTTAGGGAAGAAACGTTACATTTTTACAGTCATGTATTTCCTTTAAACGTTTGATTTGTGACAATGTCCAATGAGACTATTGAAATCCTTTTAGAAATGTATAAAAAGGTCCTAAATATCCTCTCCTCTGAGGTTGAATGAACCTGAATGGAGATGTTGTGTTTACCTGTTTACCTCCAGACCACACATGACATGTTTACCACAGCCACCATCATTGCATGCATAATACATGAGTGACACTGCACTATTTATTTCTGTTCGTAAACAAGATCTAAGTAAACTTTGATGAAATTATTCAAGACATTTGCTGCCAATCAAACAGATTTGGGAAAAACTACTGCCAACGTTATTTAAAAAGAAAAGAAAAGTACACAGAAAGCAAGCAAAACGTCTCTTTCCCCTCCCTAAAGTATTCCACACCTTTTTAAAAACATTTCCAATATGTGCTTGAAGACGTCACACCACCATCTGCAATGTGTTTTAATTTTTTAATTTTACCCTACTGAGACATAACTTAGCACAGACTGCCTGGTAACGTGACAAGCTTGGCTAGCTTCTCACAGTACGATTGCAGCCAAATAAAACTAAGAAACAATAAAGGTGGGTGGCCCGCTCTTCTTTTAACTTTTGCACATTATATATCGTTCTCAACAAACGAGAGGATGAATCGCTCTCCTCTAAAAAGGAGAGTTGGGAAAGCGAACCTTTCTTCTACCTTTTTTTTTTATTTAACGCTCTCTCGACCATATACTCTTTACTAACAATTCAAACAATCGTTTCAAAACATACATCAAAGGAGAAGAAACATCATTCATTTATTGGATATTTCACATACGGCCTATCTCTGGGAGATCATGCATTTGCATGAGAGCCAAACACGCATTACGCTCTGGCTACTAGCTACTTCGGACGAGACTGCTAAACAATGTAACTTGACAACTTTGACAAAGTCAGCCGATCCTGAACCGACATGTGCATGTTATTTATCAAACAGGCGCACCGGCCTGGAAGCGCGGTTTTCCTGTGATCTGAGACGCAGCTCGCGTGCAATCAGTGAAGTGTGCCTCTCTTATTCATGCGAATGCATTTAGCATTCGAAAGAGCATTGCACACATAACATGGGGAAGATTTGATACAAATGGCTGACTGCACATTCTGGTACATTTATTAAGGCACTATTCTAGGGTTGCTTTTTACAAGGGGAAATTCTTTTGCCTTCTTGCAATACAGTGGCGGCGTTGACATTGTATATTGAAGGTGTGGTGGGAAGAGATGGAAATGTACTAATCCTGCATTCTGCAGAAATCACCATGACAGCAGAAATATGTGTAGGAGAGCTACAGTGAATGATTTAGAAATGAGAGTGGGAGCTTCTTAGAAAGAAAAAGTATTTCCGTTATAAAGAAACACTTTATTGCACCAAAGAGGGTGAAGAGTTCTGATCATTTAACCTGAAGCTGAACTCCAAACATCCTCTTACCTAATACATTGGGGTGATTTGCACACTTGACATGTAGTTGCGCCGGCATGCATTTTTTTAACGACATTTGATATGTTATAACGAATTTCAACGTCTACGTCTACACCTCAACTACTAAGTCCATAGAACCACAATGAATACATTCAACATAGATCAACCTTTGGGCAAGAAAACACAACAATGGATCCAAATGCTTAAAACTCTTGAGAGCCGGTTAAAATAAATCACTTTTTATCTTCTAATCTTGTGGCGATGGCCTATATTTTATGTTATAGCTTGCTTTGCTTAGTTTTTAGCCAGACCATAAAGAAGCAAGAAGACAGCCTCTACTGGGGGCTCTACCATCCATGCACGCTTTCATATCCAAAGTGGCAGTAACAGCAAAAAAACAACTGTAATTTCGTTTTTGTCCGACACTAAAAGGTTACTTTGCCACGAGCGCATTATGTTGATGTGAGTTTATTTCTTAATCTTTTGAACAAACATTACGGCCATATTACACATTGCCCCTTGAATGACTTATACTGCATTTGGTTTTTAAAACACAAGATCATTTACTAGCAATAGCTGCCCAATTGATTTATTACATGGTTTATTACCCCATCGTCGTATCCCCATTCCACCGCTGAAGGCCATCTTTGGAGATCTCGTTTATAATGCACCTAAAAGACAGTCCCAGTTTCTGATAATTAGCTACTGCTTTATTAAATCAGACGCTAATTTCATGTAGATCGAGAGCGCAAATATGTACATAAATATGGCCCAGACGCTCAGTTTGGAACTGAGTTTTATGGAGATGAACAAACCAGATTGAAAAAAACAACAACATTTGATGATTGGGGGGGGGGGGTGTTTTTAGACAACGAGGAGTAGACATTCTGGTAGAAATGGGGTGTCATCATTTTTGGCATCATTGGCAGCTGAAGAGATTATTACACAAAAGAGATAATCTTGACATATTATTCATAATAATTAATTTTGCACAAGTAAAACGTTAATGTTTAAAATTAAAGTTTGATACTTTCTCTTGCTCAAGAAACTCACAATAAAGCAAACATAAATTAACTAGATTTTGGAGTGTCAATGGTGTATAAATCTCTATTTATTGCTCATTTAATGCTGGCCAACGTTTTTTATTTAGCTGTTTTTGTATTTAACGGCATCCAAAGAGCTAATTGTGTAAGTAAAAGATCATTACTGGAGGGGGGGGGGGGGGGGGGTAGCAGATAATTAGATAAAACAATGAGATGAAATGTACTAAACTGCAGTATCTGATTGACCACACATGGTCGTCACTTTTTGGGAACTCTTCGTAAACATAAAAAGGCTTTTGCATGATGGATGTAACAATTGTAGCCTTAAAGCGTTACTCCACGCAAATACCGTCTTGGGACAGGAACGAATTTGAGAGAGTGGAAAGTGGAAAGTAGAAGCAGATGTTTGACGTGTTTCAGTGGACGTTTTGATGCGTTTTAGTCCACAGTGAAAATGAGTTTTCATTCATTTCCGTGTTCATTATAAAACTACAAACTTGTACAGTCCCCACTTCCATCCCACGACGTTTGAGTGTTTGCTATTCGAAAGACAGATTTGGAGTGGAGTATCTCTTTAAAGATAATTTGGGGAAACAAGGCCCACATAACCGCGAGCCTAATTTGTGTTGTCATCTAGAGACGCTACGTAGAGCCGCTTCATTGGCAATGAATGAAAGGCATGGAATTGTGGACTGATAGATTTAAGCAATTACACCCACATGAGCTTTATTTAATAGGAGTTAGGGTTAACATTGGCGAACCAAAAAATGTGCTTATATCCAAGGAGAATCACTCAGGGTTATGTTGCACAGTGCACAAAGACGTCCTCTGATTCATTGTCACTGAAGCAGCTTGGGGGCCTCTTAATGCCAGCTCCCTTTTGAGCACGGGGTGTGTTGTTTCCAGCTTTGACACACATCGTTTTCACAAATCTAGATTTAACTTTAGCCGCGGAAACATATCTATTTTTTTTAAATTTATTTATACGAGACTAATTTACTGCTTAGAGGCACATTTGTACAATTTAGGAAACGTGTTTAGATGAGCACAAACAAAATCTTCCTCTGTTTGACCGCGGTAAATCAGCCATCGGATACTCCTCTACCATTTAAAAGAGCGAACAGCGTTGGCAGGATACTAGAGAATTATGCCACTGGATGTTACATTATTAAGATCTTGCTTTTTTTCCAGTTTTGTGGGGGGAAAATTAGCATATATGCTAACACAGAGGGAAACAGTTACCCCTCATGACATCTCGTTTGGAAGCTTATCACAGGAGTCAGCGGATGTGATTTTTAAGCACAAATGCAAATCCTAAAAGACAGAGGGGACCTAAATGTTTTTCATCTTCTGTGTGTTGACTATTTTTGGCTCGTAGTAACGTTAGCTCCGACGCTAACTCCAGGTAAAAGTTAGTGTAATCTTGTCCCATCGGTTTGGAGCTGACGCTAATTTCCTGGGACAGGAGTGTAGCGGTGTGTGATTTAGCGGCGTATGCTAAGTGCTGCAGGAGCTGCAGGCTAGTCTGTGGGCACCAGGGCAGAGAGAGCAAGCTGGGAGAGTACTGACTTGACTAACTGGCCTGATTAGACCGGGTGTGAGATGACATGGATCATATATACACACTAACCCAGCCGGAAAGACGGATTGGCAGAATTAGAGAAAATGAATAAATATAGATGATGAGCATACAGTTAGAAAACAGGATGAAGAGATACGGAGACAGTGGGTTACTTCGGTGGACGTGACGTTTTCCTCCCGGGGGTGTTTTTCAGCTCTGCTGGACTGTGGCGGTGTAAAAAATTGGCTGAGATGCTACGTAGCATTCGCATCATGGTTTCATTAGCTCTCATTCAGCCAAAGGCGTTTCACACTGCATTTACTCTACTCATCTGCCTCTCCTTAGATCTGCTCACAGTACAGGGAAGAAAAAAAAAAAAAAAGGTAACGCAGGGTAGAGCCCGAGGAAGCTTGAAGTCCTCTGCGTCCAGACTGGAATTTGGTTAGCATATAGGAGCTGAGAGAAATGCTATTTTTCATCTCGTTAAATGTTATTGATTGACGGAGACGTTGTGAGTGCCTCCAGCGATTTGGAATGTTTTCCCTCATACCCCCACGACTGGCGTAAATCAGATTACATTTATTTCAGGGTTATTTTATCCATTAATAGCTGGCACTTTACTTTGAACATTGCCCACAGGCATAGATTATGTGCAAATAAAGGCAGACAGTGGAAGAGAGATTTAGGGCGTCTCATGAAGCCAGATTAGCCAGAAAATAAAGTTAGGTTTAACTCCGCTCTCCTCATGGTGGCACATTTTGAAACGGAATATTAAAGTGATTTTTTTTTTTTTTTTTTGAATAGTGGAGGACAGAAAGAGCACAGTAAACTCCCAGCCCCCAGTTTTTTGCCTATAATGTCATCTTTGATTTTGCACTTGAGAATCGCGCTAATAATTACATGCAGGCCACATATTTGAGTCACACTGTTTTTTATTTAAAGATAAATACCAGCCACTTTTGAGAAACCCGGCAGGCTCATTTTACAGCACTTACTGCGTTTTTGAAGGCACGTTCAGAATACACACGACTCTCATATCCTGATAATCCAAAATATATTCTGTCCACAGCACGGCAGAGTCGATTTTTAACTTGTTTCACAAGGTGTGACTCAACCTCTTTTTAAGCAGACAAAGATAGCAAGAAGTGGGAGTTCTTGCTTGACTTGTAGGATGGAAAATACCAGCATGAAATACACAGGAAATATTAGAAGAGAAGGGAATTTTAGATAAATGAACATGATAAAGTGTTTCAGTTCATGCCTTTTCTTATAGCTTTAATAATGCTCTGTTTTTATCATTGTGCATGCACTGATTTGTCATCATCCCCTCTGTGTAAACACACACAGGAGGGTTAGAAAACCATATAAACACCATCAATGCCGATTATGCAAGATTCATATTTTGCATTATTATTTTTTTTTTACTGTGACAGTTTCCAAACATATTTAAACGCCTGACAACATGGCAAAAGTCAATGATGGCAGCAATTTAGGGTTCAGTGTCTTGCTCAAGGACACTGATATGTGGACAGGAACCGCCAACCCTCCCGAGCCCTCGACGTACAGGATGTCTCACCTGTACCTGACAGGCTGCTCATAGCAGGCAGAAATCTGACGTGTTGTTATGGCCTTTAATATATGAGCTTTGTGATATAAATTCAGGATTGACAAACTGTCACATTTTCTTCACAAGGCTTTTTTTGTTGTTGTTGTTTATGCTTTACAGGGTATGATGGGTGTAGTGGGCTGGATGTTGCTCCTACTCTCCCAGATGATGGTGCCTGTGGCGTCCCAGAAGCCTCCGGGCCTCAGCGTGGGCGTGATCATGGGCCAGACGCGCCACATTTCCGATCAGGATCTCCGCCCACCTCAGCACCCCGATGATGCCCTCGACGTCTCCGTGGTAATACTGAGGATCAACCAGACGGACCCAAAGTCTGTGATTACACAGGTGAGAACGGCTACACACACACACACACACACCGTGTGCGCGATCGATCAAACACACACGGTCTCTTTCGCCCCCCCCCCCCCCCCCCCCCCCCCCCCCCCCCCCCCCGCCCCCCCGTGTCCCCAAGGTGTGTGAGCTGCTGTCGCGCTCTCGACTCCATGGCCTCGTGTTCGCCGATGGCACTGATCAGGAGGCCATTGCCCAGATCCTTGACTTCCTCTCCGTTCAGACGCAACTTCCAGTCCTGGGAGTCTACGGAGGCTCCTCGATGATTATGGCTGACAAGGTGAGTGACATAAAAATACTCCCGCGGTTTTCTTTGGGGGATACACATTGTTTGTGTTTTGGAGATTAGGGGGTTGTAATCCCTTATCTCCGACACCTAAATGTTGATAAAGCTTTTCAACCCACACTCAGGTTAGCAGACACTTATTTAATTGACAGACTTGGTATTTACAAAGTCACATGACCTGAAATGCAGCTCACAATTCAACTTAATCCACAAGGCTACTCCATTTATCACAAAATATATATTGTATACATATTATGAAGTGCCCATTTTAGATATAATGTATACTGTGTCCTCAGCTGGTGGGAATGTGAACGTAATGATGTCATTTTTCTTCCCGCGAGTTACTTTTAGCTCTTTGTTTGTTTGAACTAATGTGGTTCACTTCAGATTTCTACATAAACTGTCCGAGGGTGTTGATGTCAGCATGTCGTAGATTAGAAAATGACACACCAGGCAGCTTGTTTGTGTTATCGCTGCTGCTCCGTTGGGTTATTTCTTTGTTTAAGTATAGAGTAGAAACACAGCCAACGCACTGGATTGACGGCTGGTGTCACTCCAAGCTGTTTTATTTAAATTAGCTATGACTAAAGGTTGTATATTGCACATTTAAAAGTACAGTATTCATAAGGTCAGTAGAAGTCTTTGCATAGAACATTCAGCATTCTCCGGCACATCTTTTTCTTTTATTTCAACAGATGATCAAGCATTGTTTAAATATGTAATAATGCATTTTGCTGCTTGGTCGAAAAATTGGGCTATGCAAAGCTCCCCGAAAATCCAGAGCTATATCGCGTCTAATGCTCTGTGGGATGCCAGAAAAATACACTTCCAGTTCTGAAAGAGGAAAAAAAAAAAAGAAAAAGAAGATTTCCTTCAAGATTGAATATTTTTTTGTTTTATTTTGGCGTGATGCTTAGTGCAAAGTTGGGGATGCACATCTCTTACTCAGTTGAATTCTCTCTCCGGTATTGACTCCGTAGACCTCGCTAACTGACAGACAGACTAAAGGAGCTTTGATGACAAACACAACTGGTTTCTTTAGCTTTTAAGTCTCTCAGGGCACGGCAGCCAAAACACAGGAACCAATAACTACAGCAGCAATACGGCAGCCTTTTGAAGTAGTTGTTGATGGGGGGGGGATGCTGTGTGGTGTGTGTGTGTGTGTGGTGTGTGTGTGTGTGTGTGTGTGTGTGTGTGTGTGTGGTGTGTGTGTGTGTGTGTGGTGTGTGTGTGTGTGTGTGTGTGTGTGTGTGTGGTGTGTGTGTGTGTGTGTGTGGTGTGTGTGTGTGTGTGGTGTGTGTGTGTGTGGTGTGTGTGTTGTGTGTGTGTGTGTGTGTGTGTGTGAGTGAGTGTGTGTGTGTGAGAAAAGACCAGAAAAAAAAGATGAATTGTAGCAGAGGCAGTGAGAGTTGGCTCGAAGGTTTGGGGAGTGACGTTGCAACATGAAGGTCACCGGCTTAAACCTCCCACTGGTTATAAAATGATAGGGGAAATATATAAATTGTGTGTTTTTTTTTTTTGCTGACTTCAATCTCTGCCGTTAAACGAGGCACTTAACCCCCCCGCTGCTCTAATTGAACCGCTCGGTGGCCAAAAGTACATGCGTGCGGTCCCTCTCGGCAGCTCCCAGGTGTAACTAACCAGCCCCCCTGCAACCGCTCCCGAGGCATGTCCTGTAAATAAAGAACTCGACCTGCCTGGGTTAAATTAAGGGCAACAGCAGCCCACTGGCAGGCAAGTACGGAGGCTCAGTGAGTCAGCAAATCACTGAAAAAGCATCGTTGGTACATCGGTGTTTCCTCTCAAATCCTGACGTGTGTGTGTGTGTGTGTGTGTGTGTGGTCATTGTAGTTCTTATTTATCTGCACCGAAAGGACATAGTTCAGATATGTGGTGCGAGAGGATATTGATGTTTTTCCTCCTCTGCATCCATATTTGAATAATTCCTTTTTGTGTTTTGCGGTTCTTGCAACTAACGATTGTTTTTCATTATCTGCTGATTTTCTTCTGGATTAATCGATGTTTTTCTACAAATTGCTACAAAATGGCGAAAACTGCTCAGGAAAATACATGGGTGTAAACTTCAGGGAGCAAAGATTATACACGCAGGCTGCGTTATACACATTTTATTGAGCGAAGGTGGTCTTAAACTCTCTCAATCTATTCAATGTCATTAAGAAATTGGCACCTTCCAAGATTTTGCTCCAAAACACAAAGATAGTCCATTTAAAAAAAATGATGTCAAACAGATGAACCCGGCAAATAAATGACTAAACGGATTCACTGATGATCAAATCTGTGGCAATTATGCATCTGCTGATCTGCAAACTGATTAACCGATCACTCGTTTCACTGTCACGATGCTGTGCTTGTGCACTGTTCCCGTCTCGGCGAGACCCTCATGGAGGTGATTGAGGACTCTCTGGGAGGTCGACACTTCTGCTTTATTAGCTCCTCCTCGGTCATTTCAGAATACAGTACGCCAATGGTGTGAAAAATAAATCTTTCTTTTTAATACTGCTCCGCCGTGTGCCCGCCTGTTGCCTCACCTGCTGTCAGTGGTGTCGCGGTAATCTGGAGGATCGGAAAAAAAAGAAAATCCCAGCGGGCCGGTAACAATTCAGCCTGATTACTGCGGGCGAACAAACGGTATTGTGCTTTTTTTTTTTTTTTTTTTTTTTGCAGGCTGCAGCCTCGTGCGCTCTGTCTCCACGCGCTCACTCGCGCGGGTTCCGTTAAACGTCGCTCGCAATCAAAAGTCCACAGTATAGGAGTGGAGAAAACGAGCCGCTCGTCCCTCGTTACCTTGGTTATCCCGCCTCTTGTGCAGTAGCAGTCTACACATGATGTTTTAGATGGAGAGCAAAGAAAAAAAAAAAATTTAAAAAAAGAAGAGGACGGCGCCAAGAGAATACAGAAAAAGAACTTCGGCAGGCAGGCAAGTGCTCTAAAATAATGGATGTGCGTGGAGGTGGGCAGTGTGAACCACTTGGTGTTAAAGCAGCACGAAGCTGCCAAGATGCAAACTTAACTGTCATGATGTGTCACATTTCATGTAAAGTCTTTCTCCACTTGTCTTTTTTTTTTTTTTTTTTTTTATCAATAGCTGTCCGCAGAGCTGTCACACAAACACGAGCAGGAGCATCTGTAATAAAATCAGATTGCGGAGCGCAGTAACTCACTGCAACGAGATTTATTTGTCGGGATTTTCCTCCGAGTTTACAATTCTAATTTCTTTTTCCCGAGAAACTTATTTCTATATTTTCAACTGCTTTTCAGTCGAGGGTAAAAGTGTTCGTTTCAAGTGAGGTCAAACACAGGCTGTTGTTGTTTAGTTGTGTGTGTTTTGGTTCCCAGTAGGGTTGCAAAGGGTCGGAAAGTTTCCAGTAAATTTCCGGAAAGTTTCCAGAAAGTTTCCACGGGAATTTTGGGAAAAAAAATGTGCCTAGGTTTTTTTGCAAGAGCATATAACAGGGAACTTAAATGTAGTTGAGAACAAGACTATGCACGCCTAGCTCAGCTGGACCCTGAATGCAGCTGGTTGGGAACATTGTCTGCAAGAAACATAAACGTAAACATAAAATGTTCTGTTGTTTTTGAACGTCTTTGTCATCAGTGTTGCGTCCCCTATGCCTGGCAAGTGTGAGAGCGCCGAGTTGCGTAGAGGCCAAGAGCGGTATTGCAGACAGATAGAGATTTCAATCATAGCTCCCAACATATTGAAAAAAATAACTGAACTAGTTCATTTTTTGGAGCTGTGAACTTAGTTCAAAATGTTGAATTATGAACTATGAACTGAACTAGTTCATTTTAAAATTTGTGAACTGAACTAGTTCATGTAGAAAGTGAACTTTCCCAACACTGTTTGTCATTACCTAGGATATTGATTACGGTACTTGGTAAACTTTTTACAGCAGCGAGGAGGACGTTGATGAAGCATTTAGACCTGAAAGGATTCAGGGGGAAAAAAAACACAAAAAAATGTGGTTTGGGGGGTGGTGATCGTAGGGAATACACCTTTTTTATTCAACGTTCATGTTTTTGTTGTTCGATGAAAGAATAAAGTTCTACTCACAAAATGTCAAAAATGGCA